>NC_037668.1:151842466-152081042 GCF_003255815.1 Theropithecus gelada | reverse complement strand
AAAAAAAAAAAAAAAAAAAAAAAAAAAACAAAAAAACCAGAAAAAAGAAAAGAAAAAAAGAAAAAAGAATTTTTTTTTCTGTTTCCCCACTCCACCCCTAATTGTTGACTTCCCGTGTTTGTAGAGAGAACCAAAGTAATTGGGGATATCAATTTCTCCTATGACTTTGGTCTGTATGGGGAAGGGTTATTACTATAAGTGGCTTTTATTTTTGTTTCTTTTCATTAAGGAAATCAAGGCAATACTTTTTTTTTTAACTTTAGAAAATACAGAAAAGTAGAAAAAAGAAAATGACAATCAGCTAGACTCTGCCCAGTTAGATAATATTTGGTTATATATCCTTCCAGGCATTTATCAATTTTTTCTTCCTTCTCTGCCATTTCTAACTATATATACCAAACAGGAATTTCATTTTACAAATTAGATTGCAGCTTGCTGTTCCAGCTTAGTGCACGTGATTTAAGGAACTTTCCCATATTATCACATGGGCTTACAGAACATGGGTTTTTCATGCTGCATGGTATTCCTCACTGCAGTCTTACCATCAAGTGTTTATTCCTTATTTGTGGACATTCAAGTTGTTTCTGATTTTCCCCGTTATCAATAAACTGCACCCTCTCAGCAAGTCCTTGTGGTTTGGTGCCTGTTCTTGTAACTGGGCTCCTGACTTGTTCTGTGTCATTGAACCCCCGCCCTGTGCCCCATTTCTGGGAATTGTGTCCCAGCTTGGTTTCCTGCTCAGAGCCTCAGTTCCTTCCAGGGACTGAAGCCCTGTCCCTGAAATCCAGTATCTCTCTGTTGCCAGATCTGCAAGGCTGCCAGACCTGCCACGCGGGCTGCCGACACCCTGACTCTTGCCTGCTACCCTGCAGCCCTGGGGCGACCATCTGCCTGGCCTCATTCCTGTAGCCTCACCAAATCCTTAGATCTTGATGTTCTCTGCTCAGGCCTGATCCCAGCCCTTGGAGGCCTGGGAATAGGAGGAGAGATAGTAGGGCAGGACTGTGGGGCCGGGGAAGGTTGAGCAAGTGTGTGAGTCAGTGGGTGAGGGTGGGGGCAGTAGGAGATGGGAAGGGTGGCTTGCACTGGGGGACTAAGAAATAAGCACCTTTGGACAGTTTCTAGTTCTCCAACTCATCCTGTTCTCTCATATCTTGTTTTTGGCTATCCTGTTGCTTGGTCTGGAACATTCTTTCCCTTCCTCTAGGCCCAACTAACAAATCCTTCTCATCCTTCAGGTCTTTGCTTTGATCAGAAGTTCTCAAACTTTCTCTGTTATGGTGCCTTAGCTTCTCGGTATTTTTTATTTATTTATTTATTTATTTATTTATTTATTTATTTATTTATTATTATTATACTTTAAGTTGTAATTGCACTTCGAGGTCAAAAGAAATCCCGAAAGTTACTGTCATTATGCAGTTAGGGCTGAAGAATGTACTCGGTATTTATCCCCTCATCACTTAGTAGCCGTTTGAAAAACAACTCTCACAAAATGGACGAAAATAGAGTTTTAAAAATTCATTCCTAAAAAGTCACAGTTTCTTACTCATGGAATGGACAGAGCTACTGGGCCCTGCACACCTTCTCAAGTTTTGGAATCATGACACTGCACTGATTTTCACACTGTGCTTTTTTTTTATCCCAGCAACTGCTGAAAAATCAGCTTTGTGGATGTAACACTGTTGGACAGAATGTTCTGTGATTTAATGTTGAAATGCACACTACTGCTAATGTGACCCTCAAAGACTTAAACAACCCCACTAAGCCACTGTGAGGTGGTTGTGCTGGTCTGGGCTCTTTGGGCTCACCATTATGCACTATCTGTTTACATGTCTCTTTTGTGTTCATTGTAACCCCATGAGGGCAGGGACCATGTCTGTCTTGTTCATCTAGAACCATATTTGGCATATAGTAGGTGCTCAATGAATAAACACTCATGGAAAGGCAATTTCTCCAGCCTGGCCTTTAGAAGGCAAGGTTGGAGGAGCTGGAAGCAAAATAGCTGAAGTGCTGGGTTTGGTGACGGCAAGGGCGACACTCCCAATTTCAGAGGCTCTGGTGGATAAGGAGGGGAAACGACCAAGGTTACACCAGAGGACGTGTGCAAGGGAGCCAACGCCAGGTGCTGAGAAGGATGCCGCCGATTACAGAATGAGGTTGAGGGAGTGCAAACCATGATAAGAAAAACCCAAGGAGAACTTGAAAAGAAGATTGCACAAGAGGTCAAGAAGATAATGAGAAACGCTCCCCGTACATAAGGAACGTCTGCTCAGGGAGGATGGTGGCAGTGCCCCTTCTGAGACAGAGCAAAGGCAATTTATTGACAGACATAGTTTCTGAAAATTAAATGGATCTTTGCCTTGGTATATTCACAAAAGAAGGGAAGAGGACAGATCTCACAAAGACACAAATTTCCCAAGGGATGGAGAAGAAATATCATGGAAGGCATGGAGGGTGGATGAAAAAGAGAAAAAAAAAAACCTCTTATTTTTGTAGTGTGGCTTCTGACCTTCCAGGGCTGGCAAACAGGGTCCAAATGGGACATCAAATGAGGAAACCAATCTCTTATCACTGGCCCTGCTGGCCCCAAAGCTGCCAACTGTTCGGTGCCCACATCAGTCCACAGGGACTTATTTTGTCACATTCTGTTCCTGGGTCTGAGGCAAACTGCTCCAAACAGGCTTCCTTGCCAAGTCAGGGCATTGAGAAAGCCATGTGTTTGAAGTTGCTATTAGTGTCTTCCTCAGCTGATTTCTATAAGGGATTGTTTTCCGGTAAAGGAGGAATAAGGGAAATACTTAAACAATAACTGCTCTGAGTGAGTGTGTCCAGGGAAATCATTATCTCTTATTGTGCCAATAAGTTTCAAGGCAACGAGCCAAGCTGTTTTCAAGCTGGAGCCTCAGCTACAGCTCGGAGGTCAAAACCTGCACCAAAAGGGAGTTTGTGTGAGATGCCCCCTGGAGATGCCCAAACTGCCAGAGGCATGTTTGAGACCAACTGTTTTCCTCACTGTGGGGATCAAGGTTTTAAATTCTGTACTTCCAGGAGAGAACAGATATTATCGTAATAACGATGAAGGATAAGAACTGATATTACTGAGCCCTTGTTCTGTACCAGGCATTGTGATAGACACCTTGTGTATAATCTCATTTAAAACTCGGTAAGCAATAATGAGAGTATGATCATCTCCATTTACAGATGAGGAAACTGAGGGCAGGATCCACCTGGGTTTGCTTGTTTACAAAGCTTAGGTTTCACCCATGCTGTGATGCTGGGACATCCACTCAGCCTAGCTAGTATTCCCACTTCCTGAGTATGTCTTACGTGCTCAGCAATGTTTTCAGGAAGAATGAGGCATGCTCTCCTCTGCAACTTCTCTCAAGGAATTTATTGGGAAGACAAAACTAACTCAGAAGAAACAACATAATATTAGGTGCTGAACTGGCCAAACCGGAAATAAGTACAATTTCAGTAAGAGTGTCAGGGTGTGGCAATATTATTACAAATTGGAAAATCATCCACAGATTTTAGAAAGAAAAGAAATGGGATATAAGCCCACAGAACAATATAGTCTTAGAGTAATAAAGGATTTGGATATCTTGTGTAATTTTCCCTCTTTTACAGAGGAGGAAATGAAGGCTCAGAATGGTTAAGTCACATGGTTTCACTGGAAGAGAAGTGTCTCTAGTGGTCTGTATCCCAGCATTTATTATTAACTCCCAAACTATCTCGTGACTTCCAGCCTTCCTCCTTAAAGTTGGAGAATATGGGAACCAATAAAGGCCTTCCCTACCACTCTACATGAAGTCTCTGTGTATTATGTGAGAGAAAGAAGGCCAGAGGGAGCACCTGCCAGGGGAAAACATTTAAGATGCTAGCCTGTTACTTGGCAGTGTTTTCAAAACAATGACAATTGCAATTACACACACACACACACACACACACACACACACACACAAAAAAAAAAAAAAAACCAAAAAACATGTAACTTTGTTTCCTTCTCTCAACTTTCAGAAGTATTGAGTGCATGTTGGGGATTGGGAACTCACAAGAGTTCTCATATGAATTTGCAGATTTTATTTCTAGTTAGAGTAAGGTATCTGGCTGGACTTGCCTGACTTTTCTTCTAGTTTTAGTTTTCTAATACTTAGAGGGGCTCTTCTCAGTTCTCCCATCCATGGATCGTGGTGGGCTTTGCTGACAGGAGAACCCTGTGGCTGTTAACATGGTTTGATTCACATCCTGATTCAGTCCCCAAATGTCTTCCGGATTCAGAAGTCACATGCAGGACATGTTGCCTTTGGAGGTTCCTTCCCTGGGTTAAGTTTGTCAACTCCCTGTTAAAAATGAAGACTCTTAGAGGGTAAGTGTTTGGGTGAAGTAATTGATCAGAGCCTCTCCCAGGAAGCAAGAGATAAAGTACCTGCCTGGTGAAGCCTGGGAAGGGACGTGGGGAGGGAGGTGGGGAGGGAGGTGGTGATGGTGGCCCAGGATTCCACAGCTCACAGAGGGCCATATTTGCACCTGCTGTGGGGCGAGGTCCCAGCAGGGGGAAGGCAGGTGGGTGTGCTTGACTCTTTTAAAGCACCCATGTTGCTCCCCTGTGGAAGCACATTCCTGGTGGCCCCCTAAAGAGGCAGCTTCACAGTTAGGATGAGGCCTCCAGGGCTGCACTAGGGAACCCAAGTGTCAGAGGTTCTAAGGGAAATAGTGCTTGGAAAGCAGGATTCCACAGTGACAAAAGGCTGGAGAGTTGTGTGGGGATGACGTCAAAGGTTACTAGGCTATCGCTTCCTCGTGGAAACATAAACCTGGACAAATGACAGACATATTGAGATTTTTAAGCAAGTTCCTGATTATAAAAGTTAATTCCTGATCATCGTAGGAAAAAAACAAAACAAAAACATAAAGGAAAAAAAGTTTTTATCCAAAATTTCACCAGACATAAATCACCAGTTACTACTTTTGTGATTTTCCATCTTTTTAATATGTGCATTTGTATATGTATTATATTTTTATAGAACAGTCATACTATATAATTTTGTAACTTGCTTTCCAATTAATATTGTATTAAGCATGTATCACTAAATTTCTTCATTAATGTAAAATGGGTTCATTAATAGAATTTAGATATGTTTATCCACATATGACATAGATGTATCATTCATTTGACTATTTCTTGGTTGTTTAGCATTTAGGCTATTTTCATTTTTAGGTGTACAAATATTTCTCAACATTTATAATTTTTTTACACTAAACTAATGAATGTGGGATTACTGAAATACCGAATGTCAATTTTTTGGTATGTAGTAGAAAAATAAGAACACAGAGAAGAAATTGAAATGGAGGAGGAGAATTAAAATCATCCTTAATTCTACTATCCAAAGCAGGTCCATTCCTAACATTGTCATGATCTGAGGCAGGAGTATAAGTAAAGGTGCATCTACCACGTATAAATATCTAGGAGTTCTAAATCCTACAAACAAAGTTTTAAATGAAATATTTTCTATTCTTACCTTTGTAACAGTCTAGAAGTTCAGGTTCAAATGAAGAACTCAGACTCCTTGAAGGTCCTTGAAAGAACGCAGTGGGATGTGGAGACCTGACCTCTGGCCTTGGCCACCTCCTTTCTCATCTCTTGTCTCCTAAGTCTTTGTCCGCATGCCCAACATGAGAGGTTTGTGTTGCATGTGTTGGCACTCAGTTCCACGTGCCAGCTTTGTCCACACCCCTGCAAACAACCCCTTCTTGGCTAACTGTTGAGTTGGGGAATGCACACCAGCAACACAATCACCCTCAGCAAGAGGTGGCTGGAAAGAGGCTTGTGCATCCCTGGAGCTGGTTTAACAGTGCTTTGATTTCCACGGAATTCCAGGTGCTGGGGGCTACAGTGTGCACTAGGAGGAAAATGGGCTAGGGCATCAGGTGGGTTTATCCCTTTGGCCTCGCAAAGCCCTTGCCCTGTGGAGAGAAGCAGGTTGGAGCAGGGTCAGAGTGAAGCCATCTATAGGTTGGTGCAAAAGTCATGGTGGGTTTTGCCATCAAAAGTAATGGCAAAAACCCGCCATTACTTTTGCACCAACCTAATAAATTACAGGGATGGATCCATGTCTAGGGGTGATATAGATCCAAAGAAAACCCAAAATAAAATTTGAGAGTAAAACCTTCCAGATGCTTTTCTACCCTTTCGATGAGACTGCTCTGTATGTTATTTTATAATTTTCTGTTAAAACCAGTGATATTGTAAACATATTTCTAAGTTGAGGAATATATGTGCATGAGTACTTTCAGTCAGATTTTTTAAAGTGTCTTCCAATGTGGTTTTACATTCTCATCAGCCATACCTGGTCTTAAACCATGTCTTTGTTTACACTGAGCATTTTAATGTTGTTTCATTGGTCACATGATAAGCAAAAAATGGCATTTTACTGTGGAGTCACAGTAAACCAGGAGCACCTGGTTCCGTACGTTCCTGAGCCAGTTTGTTTTCTATTTCATGCACCAGCTCTTCACATCCTTTGTCTACTTATTGGAAGCCATTCCAAATGTGCATTCGAAGGCCTGAAGAAAGGAGAAGTGATGGCAGACTAGTGGTGGAAACTGATAAATGATGGACGAGGAGCTGAGGATGCCCCATCCCTGTTTGGTCAAGAACTATTGCTTTGCCTGAGAGCACTGAGACGTGGAAGAGTCCCCAGAGGGAAACCAGGGAAACGAGTCGTCTGTTTGCAAGAGTGAGGAGGAGATTTGGCGGAAACCTCGACCATCAGGGACACGAGATCTGCCTCCACAGAGGAAGCACAGGCAACTCGTATCCTGACCCCTGGCCATCTTAGGGCTTCCTATATAATGATTCAGCCCTTCTCCCTCAGGAAAATATAATTTGGCTTGTGACCTTGAAGTTTATTCCTATCCTGGAAGCTGATTATAGTCTGGAACACACTCCCCAGGGCAGTAATTGTTTAAGGGGCTGCCCTCATCCTGGATGGCAGGAAAACAATACATTACATATGTCGGCTGACTACACATATGAGCAATTCAGGTAGGAAAACATCATTCTCTGAGGGTCAGTTTGCTCCAGTGGGACATATTTGTTTTTGCAAGGATTCAACTGATCAAGTCAATTGGAGTCAACTGCATTTGCTCGCAGGAACAATGAAGACCCTTTCCGGTTCTTGAGTCCATCTGCTGGATACATAGACTCAAGTGACATCCAAATGTGTGAAGCATTTCCCATTTCTGATAATTTTTTGAGGGGGTTGCCTATGTGGGGTTACACCGTAAATGCTTGTATAATGTCTTATACTCATTGCATCATGTGTGAATCTAAGCCATGCTTCCCAACAATATTGCAAGCTTTTTGGGGCGGGTCTTCTGTCTCTTCTATTCTTCCTCAGTTTTGGTGGTAGTGGGGCCAGAGGGGATACTTCTTTGCCACCTTATTTTCTTTTATGTGGAGGGAACAACATTTTGTAATGCTTCTGGCCTCTCTGTCTCTTCTCTAGAGACTGGAATTCTTTTCTAGGAGAGCAGGAATAACCCATCTGCTTGGTAAATTTGAGATAAATTTCTTCCATCTTCTTCTTGGGGGCTAGCTGCCCCCATGAAGCACATGTTTTGGTCTGCTCACCCCTGCTGCCGTTTTTACAGGGTAGCCTCCACACATGTGTTTGTTGGGGAGGGGTGGATAAGGAGTACACCTGAAACAGGAATCATCCAGCCCACTCCCTAGGACTTGTCAACTAACTCTGCAATGGAGTATTTCCTAACGTGTGCTTCTAATGTTCTTATTCCACGAAATGACAATAGGTGTTATCCAGGAAAGAGGAGGGATCTTAAGTAGCCATGTAAATTTGGGAAGAGCTATGTCAAAGTTAAACTTGGTACACACCACAGGACTTCTCAGAGCCTTGGGTGTGCTAATGTGCATTTTGTGTCTTGTATTTAGTTCATGAAGCTCCTTGGCAAAGTTGCTCCTGTGACCTACGCTTATATTCCTCATTTCTGTCCTCAAGCCTTGAATGATTCTCAGAATACACTGCGAAAGGCAAGAATTTATAATTGGACCCACTAAACTGGAATCTCACTGATAATGGTGAAATGTCATCACTATTATGAGGTGTGAAATAGGTGGGAGAGAAGGTGGCCAATGGCATTTATAGTAGAGTCTCCTTTCTGGAGAAACCTCTGCAACAGAGGGGCTGAGAGATGAGGTAGTAAGCCTGTGATGAATTTTTGCAGAAGCCAGATGGATAGACCAGGCCACAGTCAGATACAGAGGAGGAGGGAAGACACAGCTTCTGTCCTTAAGGTGCTCTAAGCTGAGTGAGAAAATCCCTAGGTCAGCAGCTCTCAGATGTGGCCCCTCAGCCAGAAGCATCAGCAGCACTAGGAACTTGTTGGAAAGTCTGCAGAGTTCAATTAGAATCCCTGCATCACACCTTTCTATGATTAATTACTCAGGTCACAATTTAGTTTCAACATGAATTTTGTGAATTAAAGGATTTTAGAAATTTTGAGACCATATGACATAGGGGTAAGAGCCTAGAGCCTGAAATAGAAGGCCCAAGTAAAGCCTCAGTGGCTGGGGGTGCTTTGACTATTCAGTTCACTTTTCTCTTCAGTAAAGTAGAGAGGTTAATGGCTACCCTCCATAGTTTATGAGATTATATAAAAGGTAATTGAGAAAATGTACGTAAAGTTGCTGCAACAACTGTCAAGTGTCTCACATGTGTAAAGACAGATTTTGAGTCAATACTGTTTGAATCTTATTTTGGCAAAATGTAGTCCATTTCTCTCCAATTAATTATAGTCTCAGTATAAATCCAAAGTTCTTTTGGATTCAGGCATAGCTTTTACCCTGAGACTTCATATTAAAATAACCACTTGGGTTTTAATGAGAACTCTGGGGGCTCCTTCCTTTCTAACATACATCATGAAGTACATTTGCCTCGGCAAGAGAAGGTGTATATGTCTTTATCCACTTGCTCTTCTTGTAACCTTTACCTTCTCCTTCAGAGAATAAAAAGAAAATGTATTTTCTGTCTTTTTAATTCCATTTTCCAAACAGAGCCCAGTGTGATGAGAATTGAGGAAATCAACACTTCTTTCCCTTGGGATGGTGACTCTCATCGCTTTTATGTCTGTGGGCATTGCATTGATTGCCCATGTCATCAGCAGTTGTAACTGACTCTCTCCCAACTCCCTCTCCCCAACCACCCAAGAAAACATTTGCTGTGTAGAATTCATTAAGATGTCAGTACATTTTCACTGGACCAGTCATTATTATGAATGAAGGAAATGAACAAAGTTGGCCTTGTGAGTAAGAGGAATCAATGGCGCCTGAGTGGAATAACTTTTGAGATAATTTTCTCTGTCCCAAAATTGCACCAGCATCACTTGTGCTGGACCCTCCACCACCAGATCACTCCTGCTATAGGTTAATCTTTGTCGTTTCTGCTGTCCATTATGAAAAGAAAGCACCAGTTACGACCTACCTCCTCGTGTGGATTAGATTTGGACTAGAGTAAGGTTTCCTGGAGCAGTGTGCCAGCTCCAGTTAACACTTAAGACACATTGAGGCAAAATATTTAAAAAATCTTTTTGAGGCCCAGAAAGGGACTGTGGTGGGCATCAGACTCTAGCCTCTTGCCTACTTTATGAAACACTATCACTGGCCTTAGAACTGGTACCATAATTGGCAGTGTCCAGTCTTGCAGTAAAAATGCATCTATTATCCTCCCCTTTCTTAAGATCCTCTAATGGTGAACTTAAAGGCAGAGGACTCCACTTGCAAACAAAGGCTTGAGGAGTAACTATGAGCTTGTTGCCCATGTGACCACAGTGCTTCAGTGTCCCTGTGCTGAAGTCGCACAGTCTGGGCAAAGCAGGGCAAAGGGCGAGTAGGCTGGGCCCAGACAGGAGACTCCCACCTCAATTGCCCAGGTAGGACTATTCTTACATGTACCAGGAAAATCACCCTAAGGTTAGTGCAGCTGGTTCACTCACTTAAGTTTGCTGTGCTCCATAAGCTTTCATGTTTCATCAGATGACAACAGGCATTTTTTCACAGCTGCAAGGAATAAATGTCCAAGACAGCAGAGCAGGGACTTTTACTGGGGCTGGGTGGAGGAAAGATCTTCCCCTCTGATGTGAAAGATGACCAGTGAGGGTCTGTTTGATCCTTATTATTTCCGGACATGTGTCTGTCACCAGACAAGTTCACCAAGTCACAAAGCCACTGACTAGGTACAGCCACTTTTATCCACAGCTGCAATAGTAGCTGAAGATCCTGCTTCCTAGAGAGGTGCAGTGGCTCACCCAAAGTCACGCAGCAAAATAACAACAGTCCTAGAGGTAACATCTAGTCCTTGGGATCCCTATTCTAGTTTTTCTAGGAATTACATGGATGTGAGGAGACCTAGACCAGGAAAGGTGCCCCCAGGGCAAGAAATTTTGAGAGTCCTGTGCACCACTATGGCTTCTACAGAGGGTGAGTCCAGAAGACCAATAACCCAGCTTAAAGGAACAAGTTAACAGTTCACCCCTAATTCTGAGAGCTACAACTTCGATGGCAGTGCCTGACTCTGTTGCAAAGCACCTTTACTGTTTTTGCTCAAAACCAGAACTCCCAGGGTCTCTTTGGCAGTAGAAATTAACATCCTCCTCTACCGTCTTATCTGATGTTTTGTATAACTTGTTCCAGTCGGTCTGCCTCATCTCAGCATTATTCCCAATTCCCAAACTCCTGGAGGGCAGAAATCACTTCTTTATTTCTTGGTTTCCTGTGTCCTTGTCCTTGTGCCTTGCTCTTAGCAGCTGTTTCCTTTTGAATGATGGCAATTGGAGAGAGCTGGTCAGCTTGGAAGAAGTGTCCCACGCTGTCCTAGAAGTTTGCCATGGCAGAACCTGAGTCAGGGGCAAGACTGGGCCCTTTCATCCTGTGGAAGAGGAGCATGCAAACCTGCAGGATTGTGAGCCACAGGAGGAGATGCATTTTATTTTATTTTTTATTTATTTATTTTATTTTAATTAATTGAGACAGAGGTCTTATGATGTTGCCCGGGCTGGTCTTGATCTCCTGGCCTCAAATGATCCTCCTGCTTCGACCTCCCAAAGTGTTGGGATTACAGGCATAAGTCACCATACCCAGCTGGAAATAGATTTTATATCATTGTGTGTGTGTCCCCAAAACCTAATGACACCATACCATTCCTGTATGTGATGTACTGACACTTCTATTCTATTCTATTTTGTTAAAACAATTGCTATTTGCGACCTGGTAAATTGATTTTATGTTGCACTGACAGGTCACAGCCACGCAATTTGAGAAACACTGCCACAGAGAACACACCTTCAGCTCCCCTGCAGGGATATGGGGAAGTGTGGGAGGCTGTTAAGGGGAGAGGCTGCAGTTTAGACAGCCCAGGCGGGCTGCTTCAGGGGCTCTGGAGCCAGCAGCACATGGAAGGAATAGTACAGGGGCTTTTGCATTGGCCAATGTCCTTGTTATGTGGATAAACAGAAGACACCAGCCTTCAGTGCCTGCAATCTGCTACCTTTCAAGAGCTTTCCAACTCAGCCTGAGAGAGGAAGGAAGGAAGGCTTGATGAGAAAGAAGACAGCCACCTCCTCTGCCCGACATGCCTTCAGCTCTGCAGGCTGGATGTGGCTGAAGCTTTCTTTTGCCAACAGGAAGCCTGTTAAGAGCAAGACATCTTGCAGAAGGGCCAGGATGGAGGATGAATGATTTGGTGGCGCTTGGCCCCCAGGCAGCCCTCCTCCCTAGCTGGTGCCTCCCTCCATCACTGTGTGTTCCGCAGAACGCGCCATCTGGGGGCCTTGCTGCAGGAGGTGGCTGGGACTTTGCAAGCCAGCTGAGCTGCTGCTAAGACAGAATGTGTCCCTGTGAGAATGTACACCGAGTCCAGGGGGAGGCATCCAGCCTGCTTCCCTTTGAGAAGGCTCTGCCAGTCTCCATGGGGACTTGAGAGACCGATTCCCTACAGGGGGTGGCTGGCAGAGGTTGGGGGAAAGCATGCCACCTTAGTGACTGTTCTAGGGGAGGGGTAGGTAGAGAAAATGATTTCTAAAAGGAAGGCCAGCCAGTTGACCAACTCTAGTTCTCCACCCAAAGTGGGCAAAGCCCCTTGTGGGACAGGTGCTTGAATGAATCCTTTTGTACTGTGTGTCCCTTCTCCTCCCTCACAGCAATAGGCTGGAGTTTGGGAAAGGGCATGATTGGGAAGGCAGTGTAAGCAAAGTGCAAGGCATGGCCCCAGCTTCTAAGGAGCTTACACTCAAATCAGAAAAAGGATATTAAAAACAGGAAGCTATTAGTGCACAGTACATGAGAGAATGTAAGCAAATGCTGTGCTAAGTGGGGCAGAATGTAAATGCTGCAGATCAGGAAGAGGAGGTCTGTGGGGGCTGAGCCGGTCAGGCGCTTCTTGCAGAGGCATTGGTGGGAAGGAGGGAGGCCATTTAAGGGCAGGGCAGGGCAGCAGAGGCCTGGAGCTGGAGTCCAGAGGATGAGAAGCCTGCTGTGCTGGGCACTGCTGATACATGACAGGGAGTAAAGAGGTGTTGGACCGGAGGTCAAAGCAGTTGCTGGAGACCCTTGATGCCCAACTGATAAATGTCCTTAAGGAATTTAAAATCCAGAGCCTAGCTGAGCATGGTGCTATGTTCCTGTAGTCCTAGCTACTTGGGAGGCTGAGGTGAGAGGATTGCTTGAGCCCAGGAGTTTGAGGCCAACCTGGCAACATAGTGAGACCCTGTCTCTAAAAAATAATAAAATCCAGAGCTAGGTAACATAGTGGCGTATATGGCACACACAACAGGTATACATAGCATAGCATGAAGTGGGTATCCAGGGTGGGCAGGGGATACCTGTGGCAGGAAAGCTACTGTAGGAAATCTGATGGGACTGGGATAAACTTCCAGAGGCTCAGGGCATTGAGAGCACCTGACCCAGAAGGGCAGATCTGTGAGCAGCAGCAGGGCATGATAAAGAGACCATGGGTTCTGGAGGCAGAAAGGCCTGCATTCATATCCCTGCTCTGCCAGTTTTGAGCTGTGGGACGTTGTTAACCTCTGTGGAGCTCAGTGTCCTCATTGGTAAGAAGGGACGCAGCACAATAACTCATGTGAATCACCTATCACATGTCAATATGACAGGTGTGACACATTCTTAGGATAACTTCTGTTATTTTACTACTGCATTTCTGTTTCTTTAGCCTGGCCCCTATCTCCTAAGACAAAATTACAGGCTGCTGTCAAGTTCACTCTTTCTGGCAGTCAACCAGGGCTATGTCACATGGGATCACTACATGGTGGCTACTTGGCATAATTTACCTTCTGTGCTGGCAGGTGGGGGGTGTCACCACATCTGATGACAACCATATTCTGCCAGGTCCCACTGCCAGGCACCAGAAATGGGCCCCACTAAAGTCAATTGTGTTTGCTTTAGCCAAATGTATGTAACTGACACCAGGGATAGGAGAGGCCATGTGAGGCATTGACCTGGCTGTGGAGATGGAAGGAGGGACATCAACCTGGCCTTATTCTGTTAATTTGAAATGTACTAAGGGCCTTCTCCAGCTTAGAATCGTGCTACCTATGTACTGCTGTATTGGGGACACAAGCCATTTACCCATCAGATAGTTAAACATTGGAAGCTTATTATGAGTGGGTTATGAAAGCATAAATGCTTTAGATAATCCATGAAAGAGGATTTTATTTTTAAGGGGAATGTTGAGTAGAAGACTCACATGCTCTTGTGAGAGAGGAAAGTATGTCCCTCAGTAGGGACATACTTTCCTTACCCACAGGCATTGTTGGTACCTGCACCATCCTCACTTCTGAGGGACCTGTTGAGTGGCTGTTGATAGTGCTGACCACTTGGTTCACGAGAACAAAGGCATTTCACTATCCTAAAGCCAAGGATGGAAGGAAAGAGATACTCTAAAGAATGAGATTTTTTCTTATTGCTCTCGCTCTATGTCTCCATCAAGGAGATTTAGACAGAGGGGTCTTCTCAGAATGAAAAATGTGAGAGGGGTTGAAAATTAGGGAATTGCTATCTGCAGCCTTGTTTCTTTGGGGAATTGGTTCTTCCTTGTGATTTATTTTCCACTTTGATATATTTCATTCATTCATCCCACAATTCATTTATGACATTTCATCAACATGCCACTGTGAAAAACTGGCCAACTTAATTTTTTTTTTCTTTAGCACTTAAAAAATTTCCCCAAGTTGTTACATGAGGTTGTTTTCCCTTCCAAAAAGTGTTTCTTTATTTGAAATGGATTGTAAAAAACAATAAACTGGAGGATAGGAAAAAAAAGAGCTCTACAATGATCCCAGTGTAACTTACACTTAGTTAGCAGCATGAATAATATCAAAACAATGTGCCCGATCATACCCACAACTCCTTTGAGAACACTGAATGAGATCACGTGCATAAAAGCACTTTGGCAAGTATGGAGTGCTCAGGAGGGGATTTTCAGGGAGCAAAATGGGAAGCTCTCAGGCTCAGGGGTCAGACACCTGGGTTGAAATCCTGACTTCATTACTTACTGACCCTGTGACTTTTAGGAAGTTATATATTCCTATAAGTTGGGTGTTATGCATATAGTGAGGTGTTTAGGATACTGTGGGTGCAGTGAATGGTAACCATTATTATGCAAAGGCAAGGCATTACTATAATCACTAGAATGATTATTATTATTTTTATTCAGCCTTGGAATGAGTCATGTGGCCTTTCTGCAACCTTCTTAATGATATTTCATTTGGGTTAATATCAGAATGAGATGGTATTCCAGGACTACTGATGTTAGTGGGTGGTAAGGTCAAGGAGTGCAAAGTGTCAAGAGGCAGTTCTTTAAGGTTAAACCTTGGCAGGGGAAAATGGCTGAAGTGGCCCAAAATTTAATTTTTCTGTAATTGAAAACCCTTATGGTGAGTTGACTTTAGTTCATAAAAGTTTGTATCACTTGCTATATACCAGGTTGGAGGGATACAAAAAATAAACGTCAAGAGGTACCTGACCAGAGGAGGTAGATGTGTAATCACAGAATAATGTGGGGAGTGCAGTGATCGTGAGACACACATGGCTTGAGTAGAAGAGAGCAAGGTCATATAAATCCACAATAGTATGTTCTTGGTCACTAGTCACAGAAAACTTGAGTAAAGATGGCTTAAACAATAAAGAGATGTATTATCTTCCATAGAAAGAAACTCTAATTTAGGAAAGCTCAGAGTTGATTAGTGACTCAACAAAGACCCAGGTTCTTTTTATCTTCACTCTGCCATCCTCACTCAGAATGCTCAGAATGTTATCCAGATCTTCTCATGATCACAAGAAGGCTGCAGTAGCTCCAGGGATCACATAACAACAGATTGACATTCCAAGGACAGATAAAGGCCTGTATCTCTCATGTGCATCTCTTTTTAAGAGTGAAGAAAACTTTCCTACAAGTGCCTACTCTACACAGCAGACTTCTCCAAACATTTCTGAATCAAGTTACCTGGCTGCTTATAAAAAATAACAGCAAAGGGAAGAACAACACCAAGAATTGCATTTACATCTATTAAAATCCATGCATGCCATTGGGGACAAGAGGAGACCTTAAAGTAAAACTGGAGCTTTGCCAGCACTAAAGAAAATAAATGTGGGCTTTTAGATAGGTAGCCAAGAGAGTCTGCAACAGCATTTCACTGATTCAGCCTTGGAGACAGTGGGGATTAGGAAGGTCTCAGGAGGAGGTAATACCCGAGGTGAGACTAAAGGCTTGCTACTCAAGGTGTGGCCTATAGGCCAATACCAAAGGCATAACCTGGGAGCTTGCTAGGAATGCATATTTTAGATCTGTCCCAGACCTGTTGACCCAGCATCTGCTTTTTTGCAAAATTTCCAGGTGAACCATATATGCATTGACATTTGAGAAAATGATATAAAGCATGAATGGAAGGCAACCAGGTGAAAGAATCTGAAAAATAGAATGGAGGTAGGAAATAGAAGAGAGAACTACATGAATAGAAGTAGTAGAGGGAAAAGTAATATAGTACTTGGAGTTAACCACAATGAGCTTAGGGTTGTGAATTTTTAGATGTAGTTTCCAATTTTTTAAATGTTCAGAAAATTTAATCCATCTAATATTACCAATATGAGTATAGCACTAAGTAAGTAGAAGAACTAACATTGACTGCCTACTGTGTTCCAGTCACTATCCTGATGTTCTGTTTGGTTGTCATCTATAGTGCTGTATAGGTTGTTCCATTTGTGTATGGCTGCTTAACAAACTACTTTAAAACTCTGTATGTTAAAACAACCACAATTTTATTATATTTCCCCGATATTATGGGCCAGAAGTTTAGGCAGGGCTCTGCTGGGTGTTTCTTCAGCTTTACATTGGGGTCACTCAGTGTTTTCCAGCTGGTAGATGGGCTGGTTTCTGGGGTCCAAAGTGGCTTGACTCACATACCTTGGTACCTTGGTAGAGGGACTGGAAGCCTGTGTTCAGTGGTGCCCCACTTCTCTTGTCGTCTCATTGCCTCTCCATGTGGCTTCTCTACTGAGGAAATCAATCTTCTTGGCTCAGGGCTCCAAGAGACTAAGATAGAAACTTCCAGTTCTCTTCAAGGGTGGGCCCAGAACTGGCAAATTTCACTTCTGCCCCACTCTACTAGCCAAAGTTTTAACAGGCTAGCCCAGAATTAAGAGGAGGAGAGAATAAAATCCCACCTCTCAATGGAAGGAATGTCAATGAATTTGGAGCCATCTTCGATTCACCACATAGACACTAATTCATTTATTCTCCCAATAACCCTGACGTAGTTGTTACATTTTTAGTTTGCATGTAAAGAAATGGAGACACAGTATGGTTAAGTAATTTCCCCAAGGTCAATGATTAGTAAAAGAAAGTCAAGGTTGGAATCCAGCTCGTTTGACTCCACCATACCTAACCACTGTACCATTACTGCCTCTCCGTAGGGAGGCTGTACTTACTAAAGAATTAGAGTGTATTTCTATAGTTTTGAACCACAGGGAAGAGCCACTTCACAGCCTCCCATTGGCTAACTCATTGTCCACAACACATGTGTTGAATAGCACACTTACACTCTTAATACCCTGGTTTGGGCCTCACATTTTTAAAGAGCTTTTGATCTCTTCTTTCTGTGTCCAGTAAGTAACCCTAGCCCAGGTGCAGAGGATCCAGCAGCAGATTAAATGCATTTCAAATAATGAGGAGACAAAACCCTGCCTTCTCTGCCCCCACTACTCTCCTGGATTGTTGAAGGATTATTTACTGTGTTTGCCTTGACTTGAGCTATTTAATTTTTCCAAAACAGATGCAGCTGATTGATTAATGGCATTGCCCACTATAAGTCAGAAATGTCAGAAAGACGCGGAGAAGCCAGTGTCGTTCTGGATTAGGACAATAGATATGGCTGAGAAACAGGGACCCGTGCCAAGTATTCTTGAGGCCAGGAGGTCATGTGCCTCTCTTCTGCTAAGAGACAGATATATATAAGGGCAAGGAAAGCAGGAGTTTGTCGGTGGCGGGTGGGTTGGGGATGGCTAGGCATGTGCTAATAATTGGATGGATCACATGATACCTAAGTCACCTCAAAAGAGGCTTAGTTGGTGAAGGTGAATTAAAGTGTTCGGAATTAAGGACATTTCTTCAAATATTCCCTGATGTGTAAAAATAGACTGAAGGAACTAATATGTATGATGAAGAGAGAATTGTGAGGTTAGACTGACCTCTGTTCAGAGGGCTTTTGTGATTTGCTAGGGAATAGTTAAGAGCAGGACCAGCTATATAATTTGTAGGGCCTAATGCAAAGTGAAAATGTGGGGCCCTTAATCCAAAAATATAAGGTATTTTAAGACAGCAACTGCAGAGCATTAAAGTGTGGGCCCTTCTGAACACAAGCCCTAGGTAACTGCGCAGGTGCCACACCCTGAAGCCGGTGCTGGTTAGGAGAACGTGATGTCCTATTTCTTTTAAGGATGATGCTGCAATGAATGAATCTGATGAGGATCTGAAGGGCTGGCCCCGGGTAAAACTGTGGAAGGGACAGCCTGTTTGGGATCAGTGTGTTAGCTCTGTCTACGCCCCTTCCTCTGCCCCTCTAAGCCTCTTCCTTCTTGTTACCTGGAGTTCCCCAACTCTCTCACCTCCTCCATCTCTTCCCCTCAGAAAACCTGCCCATAGGACAGGATCTAAAAAGGTTCCAGACACTGAGGTGTACATGACGAAATATTTGAAGTGTTCCCCCTACGTATTTGTACTTTCACCGATATTTAAGCCTCAGGAAAAAGCAATAATGGAATTTTAGGCATCACCCTGCTCAGGGACAAGTAATGTCTTTTTTTAAGCTCTGAAGTTTGTGCAGCACCCTTGAGATCACACTGTTATAGGCATGTACTTATTTTCCCAGTTGTGGAGACCAGTGGCTTTCTGCTATCGGGGGCGTTTATCCCTGAGAATGCAAGTTGCAGCCTCCTCTTTTGTGAACTGGAACTGGCAAGACCCTTTCTCCCATGTCAGTGGGCTGGACAGTAGGGCATGCTTAAACAATTCCACAGGAAGTATCTGCAGACTAAATTCCATTTGGTTGCACATTTGTAGTCTCAGTGTCTCCCTCCATCCCTGCCCCTCCCACCCCAGTGCCCACTCAGCTGTTTCACAGTGCACAGCTCACGACTCCTGAGCTGCCCTTTCCTTGACACTCTCTCTGAATACCAGCGGCACCCCTGCAGTCAGCTGCACATATGTCCCTGGGCATTCCCTCCCCCTGACCCCTATAGGCACTTGATCCTGTGGGGGTCTTGCTGCTAGAAGGGACGGGGCTGGGAAGTCACCTCTGGTCACCCCAAACTAGGCTTTGCTCCCTTTCTCTTGAACCTGCTGTGGCTTGCGTGTCCTTTCCCGGGCTTAATGTCAAAGGAAACGCCTTCTAAAACCACAAACCACTAGGGCCTCCCTTATTTCTCAGATTGACTTGGCTTCTAGGCAGTGGTTGTGGCCTACAAAGCCACGGCATGAGTCCAGGAGAAAATCATTTCAGTCGCGTAAGGCCAGACAGCAGCTCAGCCTCACAGAGGAGGTTAATAATAGGGCCCGTCCTAGAGGCAGTCCAGGAAAGCCTTTGGAACTTTCTATCTTCAGATATGCCTCGATCGATCCATTCAGAAGCATTTTGTTCTCTAGGCCCTATCTCTGTGGCAACCTGGCTGTAGAAGGAAGACGATTGCTGTTCTGGTTTTGAAACATCGGGCATGACTGTTTTAGAGTTTGAAGCCAAAACACATGGAGTAAATGAAAACCTCTGACTCACCAGGAATCACTCTTCGTTTTCAAACACATCAATCAGTCTGTCAACAGCATTGACTGAAGGTCTATTCTGTGAAGAACCATGGATGGGCACTGTGGGGAGATTTGCAGAACCGTGTATTAATAGTTTCATTCATCCATCCATTTATCTCGCCATTTAACTCAATTTAGTGAATTGAGTCAATCAGAAATACCCACTGAGCCTTACTAGCCACAAAACCCTGCCCTCGAGGGATGCCAGAAATATAAAGAGAGATAGCAATGTATAAAAAGTCACCCATAAGCGCTTACAGTCTAATGAGGGACTGGTGGCAAAGGCAAATACATAAATAGATAAGACCAGGCAAACTATGACAAATATAACAAGAGAAGTTGACCAGCAGTATTTCAGAGATTCAGAAAGGGAGTTGTCATACTGAGTTGGAAGAATTACAAAATGCAGTTCCTTATTAGGAACTCATTATTAGGCATATTAGCTATTCAGTAAGTGTATGTTGAAAATTGTCAAATAAAATAGGCTTGGATATGGGTTTTAGAGGTCTACCAGGAAATTAATAGGCAGAGGCAAGGGCAAGGCAGAGGCACAGTAGGTGGCAGACTGCTAGCAACACATCCGCTGAGGTCTGTGGAGGGCAGCAAGGTGCTGTGTGTATTCACCTGTCATCTTTCCTTCCATCCACCCGCCCGAGATGTCTCACTGGGCAGTGAGGGGCAAAACCAGGGTTTCTGATGGACACTGAAGAAGCAGTGAGGTTCTAGAAAATATTTGCAAGCTAAGAAGCAGCATTGTGTGGGGGGAGGCAACAGAATCGAGGTGTGATGGTTCACTGGAGATTTCATTACAGATGGGGAAGTGGTCAGAGGTAGAACGAAAACCTCAGGGCAGAGCCAGAGCCTGGGTAAGCAGACAAGGAGGTTGGATGTCGATGCTGAGAGGCGACTACTGAGGCTCTGTGACCTAACCTCCAGACAGGCACTTGGGCATGGCACTAACTTTAAAGGGCTGACATATGATGCTACCTACATACTAAGCACTTGCTGTGTACTCAGCATTGTGCCAGGTGAGAAAAAGATCATTTCATATTTGGAGTAAATGCAATGTATGAAATGTTTGTATGAAATGATCTTTGTCCTGACAGAGCTTAGAATCCAGTTGAGCAAGCTAGGATGAGTAGAAAGGAAACAAGAAGAGGAGTCTATGAAAGCGATTACCAGAGTGTACACGGAAGGGCTGAATGAGTTGCGGGACTTGAAAGGATTAACTGCAGTCCAAACTCACTTCATAAATATTGAAGGGCTTCCTGGTTGCAAAAGCACTCATGGAGAGAGCTTGTTGGAGGAGGTGAGATTTGAACCAGCCTTTCAGTAGTGGCTAGTCAGGGATGTCCAGGCCGGATGGTCAGGCCCGGCTGGGGAACTCTGCCTCAGCCTACAGCACTGCCCATAGGCCCAGCCATCCACTGCGCTTAATAGCCAGGAGACTGAGCAGGTCTAAGGAGGCTTCTGGACCTGTGGTGCACAGGATCCCTCTTTTTGCTGTGTTCTCACTTGGTGGAAGGGGCGAAGGAGCTCTCTGGGGTCTCTTTTATAAGGGCAGTAATCCCATTCATGAGGTCTCTGACTTCAAGACCTAATTGCCTTCCAAAACCTCACCTCCAAATACCATTACATTGGGGATTAGGTTCCAACATATGAATTTCAGGGGGGACATAAACATTCAGTCTATAGCATAGATTAAGTATGTTCCCTCTTAAAAGTTATTTATTTTTTATTTTGTTTTGTTTTTTCCAAGACAGGGTCTCACTCTGTCACCCAGGCTGGAGTGCAGTGGTGCGATCTCCATCACTGCAAACTTCCGCCTCCCGGGTTCAAGTGATTCTCCCATCTCAGCCTCCCGAGTAGTCCGCCTTGGCCTCCCAAAGTACTAGGATTACAGGTGTGAGCCACCATACCTGGCCAAAGGTTATTTATTTTTAAAATACAAGTAATATAGTAATAACATTTCAGTGTAAAAAAAGAAAAAGAAAAAAAGCAGTTTCTTTAGATGCTTTCTATTCCACCTATTCTCACAGAAAGTCCTGTTCCTGATTCATTGTATGTCTTAGAGACTTTGTACTACATTTTCATATGTGTGTACGTATGCAATATTCTTTTTAATATATAAATGGTAACATGCAGTATGGAATGATTTGCAATTTGCTTTTGTTTCCCCATTTACAAGTACGTCTTGGGGCTCCTTCTATGCCAAAAATAAATAAATAAATAAATAGATTTGCTGTATTCCTCTTACAGGGTGTATTGTATTCTAGTGAATAGGTATATTTTCTTGGCTGTTCCTTTACTGATGAACTTTAGGATGTTTACAATTTTTTGTGATTACAAACAATGTCAGAATGAAGATTCCTGTAAAAACCTCATTGAATATGTATATGAATGTTTTTCTACACAAAAATTATAATCACTGGGCCATGAAGTATATTTAATATTCTAATAGGAAAATTTTCTTTTTAAATGACTTACCAATTTAGTCTTCCACCAGTAGCCTTCTAGTGCATTGATTTTCCCCAAAATCTTGTCTTGATAAGTGTGTTGATTTTTGCTAATCTAATGGGTATAAAAATGGGGCTTCTCTGTTTTTGTTTTAAGTTAAAATATAAAATTATTTTTTTAAAAAGGGTCTTTTTGCCATACAGAATTATATTTTAAAAGTATTATACAGTAAAGTTAGCTGTTTTCTTTTTGATGTACAGTTCTAGAAACTTTAACACATGGACAATTAGGACTCTCTCTCCCCATTTCCAACCCCTGGCAAACACTGATCTCTTCTCCATCATTATAGTGTTGTCCTTCTGAAAATGTCACATAAATAGAATCATACAGTATGTAATCTTTTAAGGTTTGCTTCTTTTATTCAGCATAATGCTTTAGAGATTCATGAGACTTGTTCGATAATATCAAGAGGTTTTTTCCTTTTTGTTGCCTAGTAATATTCCACCATACACTTTTATCAGCATTTATTTATTTATTCACCCAAGGAAGGACATTTGGGGTGTTTCTAGTGTTTGAAATTGTGGATATAGCTGCTGCAAACATTTGTGTCAGGTTTTTATGTGAACATACATTTTCATTTCCCTAGAGAAAATACCAAGGAGTATCCCCATTCCAAGATGGCCAAATAGGAACAGCTCCGGTCTGCAGCTCCCAGCGTGATTGACGCAGAAGATGGGTGATTTCTGCATTTCCAACTGAGCCTCCTCCACTGGTGATACCCAGACAAACAGGGTCTGGAGTGGACCTCCAGCAAACTCCAGCAGACCTGCAGCTGAGGGACCTGACTGTTAGAAGGAAAACTAACAAACAAAAAGGAATGGCATCAACATCAACAAAAAGGACATCTACACCAAAAGCCCATCTGTAGGTCACTAGCATCAAAGACCAAAAGTAGATAAAACCACAAAAATAAGGAGAAACCAGAGCAGAAAAGCTGAAAATTCTAAAAACCAGAGCGCCTCTTCTCCTCCAAAGATTGCAGCTCCTCGCCAACAACGGAACAAAGCTGGATGGAGAATGACTTTGATGAGCTGACAGAAATAGGCTTCAGAAGGTTGGTAATAATGAACTTCTCTGAGCTAAAGGAGGATGTTCAAACCCATCGCAAGGAAGCTAAAAACCTTGAAAAAAGATTTGACGAGTGGCTAACTATAATAAACAGCATAGAGAAGACCTTAAATGACCTGATGGAGCTGAAAATCATGGCACGAGAACTACGTGATGCATGCACAAGCTTCAATAACCAATTTGATCAAGTGGAAGAAAGGCTATCAATGACTGAAGATCAAATCAATGAAATAAAGCGAGAAGAGAAGTTTAGAGAAAAAGAGTAAAAAGAAATGAACAAAGCCTCCAAGAAATATGGGACTATGTGAAAAGACCAAATCTACGTTTCATTGGTGTACCTGAAAGTGACAGGGAGAATGGAACAAAGTTAGAAAACACTCTTCAGGATATTATTCAGGAGAACTTGCCCAGCCTAGCAAGGCAGGCCAACATTCAAATTCAGGAAATACAGAGAACACTGCAAAGATACTCCTTGAGAAGAGGAACCCCAAGTCACATAATTTTCAGATTCACCAAGGTTGAAATGAAAGAAAAAATGTTAAGGACAGCCAGAGAGAAAGGTCAGGTTACCCACAAAGGGAAGCCCATCAGACTAACAGTGGATCTCTCGGCAGAAACTCTACAAGCCAGAAGAGAGTGGGGGCCAATACTCAACATATGTAAAGAAAAGAAATTTCAACCTAGAATTTCATATCCAGCCAAACTAAGCTTCATAAGTGAAGGAGAAATAAAATTCTTTACAGACAAGCAAACCCAGAGAGATTTTGTCACTACCAGGCCTGCCTTACAAGTGCTGCTGAAGGAAGCACTAAACATGGAAAGGAACAATTGGTACCAGTCACTGCAAAAGCATGCCAAAATGTAAGACCATCAATACTAGGAAGAAACCACATCAACTAATGGGCAAAATAACCAGCTAATATCATAATGGCAGGATCAAATTCACATGTAACAATATTAACCTTAAATGTAAATGGGCTAACTGCCCGAACTAAAAGACACAGACTGGCAAATTGTATAAAGAGTCAAGACCCATCAGTGTGCTGTATTCGGGAGACCCATCTTAAGTGCAGAGACACACAGGCTCAAAATAAAGGGATGGAGGAAGATCTACCAAGCAAATGGAAAGCAAAAAAAGAAGAAGAAAAAAGCAGGGGTTGCAATCCTAGTCTCTGATAAAACAGACTTTAAACCAACAAAGATCAAAAGAAGCAAAGAAGGCCATTATATAATGGTAAAGGGATCAATTCAACCAGAAGAGCTAACTATCCTAAATATATATGCACCCAATACAGGAGCATCCAGATTCATAAAGCAAGTCCTAAGAGACCTACAAAAGACTTAGTCTCACACACAATAATAATTGGAGACTTTAATACCCCACTGTCAATATTAGACAGATCAGTAAGACAGAAGGTTAAAAATGATATCCAGGACTTGAACTCAGCTCTGCACCAAGCAGACCTAATAGACATCTACAGAACTCTCCACCCCAAATCAACAGAATATACATTCTTCTCAGCACCACATCATACTTATTCCAAAATTGACCACATATTTGGAAGTAAAGCACTCCTCAGCAAATGTAAAAGAACAGAAATCACAACAAATTGTCTCTCAGACCACAGTGCAATCAAATTAGAAATCAGGATTAAGAAACTCACTCAAAACTGCACAACTACATGGAAACTGAACAACCTGCTCCTGACTCACTACTGAGTGAATCATGAAATGAAGGCAGAAATAAAGATGTTCTTTGAAACCAATGAGAACAAAGATACAACATACCAGAATCTCTGGGACACATTCAAAGCCATGTGTAGAGGGAAATTTATAGCACTAAATGCCCATAAGAGAAAGCAGGAAAGATCTAAAAATTGACACCCTGACATTACAATTAAAAGAACTAGAGAAGCAAGAGCAAACACATTCAAAAGCTAGCAGAAGGCAAGAAATAACTAAGATCAGAGCAGACCTGAAAGAGATACAGACACAAAAAACCCTTCAAAAAAATCAATGAATCCAGAAGGTGGTTTTTTGAAAAGATCAGCAAAATTGATAGACTGCTAGCAAGACTAATAAAGAAGAAAAGAGAGAAGAAACAAATATATGCAATAAAAAATGATAAAGGGGATATCACCATGAATCCCACAGAAATGCAAACTACCATCAGAGAATACTATAAATACCTCTACGCAGATAAACTAGAAAATCTGGAAGAAATGGATAAATTCCTGGACACATGCTCCCTCCCAAGACTAAACCAGGAAGATGTTGAATCTCTGAACAGATCAATAACAGGCTCTGAAATGGAGGCAATAATTAATAGCCTACCAACCAAAAAACGTCCAGGACCAGACAGATTCACAGCCAAATTCTACCAGAGGTACAAAGAGGAGCTGGTACCATTCCTTCTGAAACTATTTCAATCAATAGAAAAAGAGGGAATCCTACCTAACTCATTTTATGAGGCCAGCATTATCCTGACACCAAAGCATGGCAGAAACACAACAAAAAGAGAGAAATTTCCACCGATATCCCTGATGAACATTGATGCAAAAATCCTCGATAAAATACTGGCAAACTGAATCCAGCAGCACATCAAAAAAGCTTATCCACCACAATCAAGTTTGCTTCCTGGGATGCAAGGCTGGTTTAACATATGCAAATCAATAAACATAATCCATCACATAAACAGAACCAACAGCAAAAACCACATGATTATCTTAATAGATGCAGAAAAGGCCTTTGACAAAATTCAACAGCTCTTCATGCTAAAAACTCTCAATAAACTAGGTATCAATGGAATGTATCTCAAAATAATAAGAGCTATTTATGACAAACCCACAGTCAATATCATACTGAATGGGCAAAAACTGGAAGCATTCTCTTTGAAAACTGGCACAAGATAGGGATGCCCTCTCTCACCACTCCTATTCAACATAGTGTTGGAAGTTCTGGCCAGGGCAATCAGGCAAGAGAAAGAAATCAGAGGTATTCAATTAGGAAAAGAGGAAGTCAAATTGTCCCTGTTTGCAGATGACATGATTGTATATTTAGAAAACCCCATTGTCTCAGCCCAAAATCTCCTTAAGCTGATAAGCAACTTCAGCAAAGTCTCAGGATACAAAATCAATGTGCAAAAATCACAAGCATTCCTATACACCAATAACAGACAAACAGAGAGCCAAATCATGAGTGAACTCCCATTCACAGTTGCTACAAAGAGAATAAAATACCTAGGAATACAATTTACAAGGGATGTGAAGGACCTTTTCAAGGAGAACTGCAAACCACTGCTCAGTGAAATAAAAGAGGACAAACAAATGGAAGAAAATTCCATGCTTATGGATAGGAATCAATGCCATCCCTATCAGCCAACCAATGACTTTCTTCGCAGAATTGGAAAAAACTACTTTAAAGTTCATATGGAACCAGAAAGAGCCCGCATTGTCAACACAATCCTAAGCCAAAAGAACAAAGCTGGAGGCATCACACTACCTGACTTCAAACTATACTACAAGGCTACAGTAACCAAAACAGCATGGTACTGGTACCAAAACAGATATATAGACCAATGGAACAGAACAGAGGCCTCAGAAATAACACCACACATCTACAACCATCTGATCTTTGACAAACCTGACAAAAACAAGAAATGGGGACAGGATTCCCTATTTAATAAATGGTGCTGGGAAAATTGGCTAGTCATATGTAGAAAACTGAAACTGGATCCCTTCTTTACACCTTATATAAAAATTAATTCAAGATGGATTAAAGACTTAAATGTTAGACCTAAAACCATAAAAACCCTAGAAGAAAACCTAGGCAATATCATTCAGGACATAGGCATGGGCAAGGACTTCATGAGTAAAACACCAAAAGCAAGGGCAACAGAAGCCAAAATAGACAAATGGGATCTAATTAAACTAAAGAGCTTATGCACAGCAAAAGAAACTACCATCGGAGTGAATAGGCAAGCTACAGAATGGGAGAAAAATTTTGCAATCTACCCATCTGACAAAGGGCTAATATCCAGAATCTACAATGAACTTAAATAAATTTACAAGACAAAAAACAGCCCCATCAAAAAGTGGGTGAAGGATATGAACAGACACTTCTCAAAAGAAGACATTCATACAGCCAACAGACACATGAAAAAATGCTCATCATCACTGGTCATCAGAGAAATGCAAATCAAAACCACAATGCGATACCATCTCACACCAGTTAGAAAGGTGATCATTAAAAAGTCAGGAAACAACAGATGCTGGAGAGGATGTGGAGAAATAGGAACACTTTTACACTGTTGGTGGGATTGTAAACTAGTTCAACCATTGTGGAAGACAGTGTGGTGATTTCTCAAGGATCTAGGACTAGAAATATCATTTGACCCAGCGATTCCATTACTGGGTATATACCCAGGGGATTATAAATCATGCTATATAAAGACACATGCACACGTATGTTTATTGTGGCACTATTCACAATAGCAAAGACTTGGAACCAACTCAAATGTCCATCAATGATAGACTGGATTAAGAAAATGTGGCACGTATGCACCATGGAATACTATGCAGTCATAAAAAAGGATGAGTCCACGTCCTTTGCAGGGACATGGATGCAGCTGGAGACCATCATTCTGAGCAAACTATCACAGAGACAGAAAACCAAACACTACATGTTCTTACTCATGGGTGGGAGTTGAATGATGAGAGCACTTGGGCATGGGGCCGGGGAACATCACACCGCGGGGTCTGTCGTGGGGTGGGGGGCAGGGAGAGGGATAGCACTGGGAGAAATACTAATGTGGGTGATAAGTTGATGGGTGCAGCAAACCAACATGGACATGTATAGCTATATAACAGGCCTGCATGTTGTGCACATGTACCCTAGAACTTAAAGTATAATAATTTTTAAAAAATAGAAAATACCAAGGGATAGAGCAGGATTACTGGTTGAAATGACAAATGTATATTTAACTATAAGAAACTGTGAAACTATTTTCCAGAGTAGCTGTGCAATTTTGCATTCCCACCAGCAATGTAGGAGACTTTCAGTTGCTCTGCATCCTCACCACCTAGCACTTGGTAATGCCAGTACTTTTTATTTTAGCCATTCTAATAAGCATGTAGTGGTATCTCATTGTGGCTCTTTTTTTTTTTTTTTAATAGGGTCTCACTCTTTTGCCTAGACTGGAGTGCAGTGTTATGGGCTTACTAAAGCCTTGACCTCCTGGACTCAAGTGATCCTCCCTCTTCAGCCTCCCAAGTAGCTGGGACTATAGCTGTGCACCATCACACCTGGCTAATGTTAAAAATGTTTTTGTAGAGATAGGGTCTTGCTATATTGCCCAGGCTGGTCTACAACTCGTGGGCTCAAGCAGTCCTCCTACCTCGGCCTCCCAAAGTGCTAGAATTACAGGTGTGAGCCACTGTGCTTTGCCTCATTGTGGCTTTAATTTACATTCCCCCAATAGGTAATGATGTTAAGCATCTTTTATTCACCCTATAGATACCTTCTTTGATGATATATTGTTCAAATTTTTACCGACTTTTTAGCTGGATTGCTTTTTTTCTTACTGTTGAGTTTTGAAAATTATTTAAATGTTTTGTTTGAACTGTTATTTGCAAATATTTTCTCCCAGTTTGTAGTTTGTCATTTCATTCTCAGAGCAAAAGTCCTAAATTTTGATAAACTCTAATCTTTCAGTTTTTCTTTTATGGATTATCCTTTAGTTTTCGTGTCTAAGAGGTCTTCACATAATTCAGGTCATGAAGATTTTCTCCTACGTTTTCTTCTGAGAAGTGTTGCATTTTAGATTTAAATCTATGATTCACTTTTAGTTACATTTTATATAAGGTTGAGGTATAGGACAAGATTGTTTTGGGTTTGTTTTTTTTTTTTTTTTTGCATATGAGTGATTAATTGGTTCAAAACCATTTGTTGGAAATACTATTTTTTCTTTATTAAATTGCTTTTACACTTTTGTCACGTATTAGATGGGTAAATTGGTATGGGCCTGTTTCTGGTCTCTATTATGTTCCATTGATCTATTTGGCATCCTTTACCAATACCATGTGTTTTGAATACTATAACTTTATAGTAAGTATTGATATCATGTAGTTAGATTTCCTCAACTCTATTCTTTTCCCAAGTTGCTTTGCCCATTCTGGGTCCTTTTCATTTCTATATGTATTTTAGAATCTGCCTACCAATTTCTGCAAAAAGGCATACTGGGATTTGGTTGGTACTTGATTAAATCTATATGTCAATTTAGGGAAAGTCAGTATCTTTAGTATGCTGAGTCTTTCATGTCATGGATATTTTGTCTCTCCATTTATTTAGGTCTTCTTTGATTTCTTTCATCAGCATACAGTTTTCAGCATATATACTCTGTACATGTTTTGTAAGGCTTATACCTAAGTATTTCATTTTGTTTGAGCTATTGTAAATGGCATGGTTTAATTTCAGTTTCCAATTGTGTGTCATTACTATATAGAAATACAATAGACACTTTTGTGTTGACATTGTATCCTGTAACCTTGCTGAACTCACTTTTCTCTAGGAGGTTTTTGGTAGAGCCCTGAGATTTTCTATGCAGGTGATCATGTCATCTGTGCATAGAAACGGCTTTATTGACTTCCTTTAAAATCTATCTGCCTTTTATTTCTTTTACTTGCATTATTGCACTGGATAAGACTTCCAGTATGATGTTGAATGAGAGTATTAAGAATGGATCTTCTAGATGGACATCCTAGTTTTCTTTTCAATCTAGGGAGAAAGGTTTTTGTTGGCAAGGGTTGGCTGGGGTGGAGCAGGGAAGGAGGAGAATCTTTTACCATTAAGTATCAAGTTAGCTGAAGAGTTTTTTGGGGATTTTTTGGTAGATATTCCTTATCATGTTAAGGAAGTTCCCTTCTCTTGTTACTTTACTGAGGGTGTTTATTATAAATGGATGTTGTATCTTTCCTGCATCTATTGATAAGATCACATGGTTTTTCTTCTTTAGATTGTCAACATGGTAATTATCATGACTTATTTATGAATATTGAATCAGCTTTGCATTCCTGGAATAAACTCTACTTAATCGTGGTGATTTTTTAAAAAAGATATTGCTCTATTCCATTTGCTAATATTTTGTTGAGATTTTTTTCATCTCTGTTCATGAGGAATATTGGTCTATAGTTTTTTTTTTCCTTGTACTGTCTTTTTGTGGTTTGGTATTAGTATAATATTGGTCTTGTAAAATGAGTTGGAAAGTATTCCCCTTCTATTTTCTGCAAAAGACACTGTAGAATTGGTGTTATTTTTTCTTTATTATGTTGTAAAATTTTCCAGTGAATTACATCTGGATCTGGAGATATTTTTCTGAAAGGCTTTTAACTACAAATTCAATTTCTTTGATAGTTGCAGGATTTTTTGGGATATCTACTGCTACCTACTTCATCTTGAGTGAGTTGTAGTAGTTTGTGGTTGGTAAAGAATTGGCCCATTTAATCTACATTGTCAGATTATCGTGCATAGAGTTGCTTCTGTATTTCGTTATTTCCTTTTAATGCCTGTGAGGTCTGCAGTGATATCCCCTATTTCATTCCTGATATTGGTAATTTGTGTCTTCTCTCTCTCTCTCTTTGTCAGTCTTCGTAGATGCTTATCCATTTTAGTGATTTTTTTTCTAACAGTATGCTGTTAGTTTGATTGATTTTTCTCTATTATATTTCTGTTTTCAGTTTCATTGATTTACTCCCTTGCCTTTGTTATTTACTTTCTTCTGCTTGATTTGTGTTCATTTTTTTTTTTTTTTTGCTAGTTTCCTCAAGTGGAAGCTTAGATGATTTATTTGATACTTTTTTGTCTTTCTAATACCATATAGGCATTGTAGTGCTATACATTTCCCTCTAAACACAACTTTAGGTTTGTCCCCTAGATTTTCATGTGTTGCATTTGCCTTTTCATGCTGTGTCACTGAGACTTCCTTTTTGACCTACAGATTATTTTTAAGTGTTTTACCTTGCCAAGTGTTTGGAGATTTTCCTGTTACCTTTCTTTCTTTTTTTTTTTTTTCTTTTTCTTTCTTTCTTTCTTTTTTTTATTATAAATCTCCCTCCCTATCTCTCTCTCTCTCTCTCTCTCTCTATATATATATATATATAAAAACTCCATATAAAACATATATATTCTTTTGGGTTGACTTTTTTTTTATTATACTTTAAGTTCTAGGGTACATGTGCACAACGTGCAGGTTTTTTACATATGTATACATGTGCCATGTTGGTGTGCTGAATCCATTAACTCGTCATTTACATAAAGTGTATCTCCTAATGCTATCCCTCCCCACCACCCCCCAACAATAGGACCTAGTGTATGATGATCCCCTTCCTGTGTCCAAGTGATCTCATTGTTCAATTCCCACCTATGAGTGAAAACATGTGGTGTTTGGTTTTCTGTTCTTGCGATAGTTTACTGAGAATGATGGTTTCCAGCTGCATCCATGTCCCTACAAAGGACACGAACTCATCCTTTTTTATGGCTGCATAGTATTCCATTGTGTATATGTGCCACATTTTCTTAATCCAGTCTGTCACTGACTGATGGGCATTTGGGTTGATTCCAAGTCTTTGCTATTGTGAATAGTGCCACAGTAAACATACATGTGCATGTGTCTTTATAGAAGCATGACTTACAATCCTTTGGGTATATTCCCAGTAATGGGATTTTTGCATCGATGTTCATCAGGGATATTGGTCTAAAATTCTCTTTTTTTTGTTGTATCTCTGTCAGGTTTTGGTATCAGGATGATGTTGGCCTCGTAAAATGAGTTGGGGAGGATTCCCTCTTTTTCTATTGATTGGAATAGTTTCAGAAGGAATGGTACCAACTCCTCCTTGTACCTCTGGTAGAATTTGGCAGTGAATCCATCTGGTCTTGGACTTTTTTTGGTTGGTAGGCTATTAATTATTGCCTCCATTTCAGAGCCTGCTATTGGTCTATTCAGGGATTCAGCTTCTTCCTGGTTTAGTCTTGGAAGAGTGTAAGTGTCCAGGAAATTATCCATTTCTTCTAGGTTTTCTAGTTTATTTGTGTAGAGGTGTTTATAGTATTCTCTCATGGTAGTTTGTATTTCTGTGGGGTTGGTGGTCATATCCCCTTTATCATTTTTTATTGCATATATTTGTTTCTTCTCTCTTTTCTTCTTTATTAGTCTTGCTAGCAGTCTATCAATTTTGTTGATCTTTTCAAAAAACCAGCTCCTGGATTCATTGATTTTTTGGAGGGTTTTTTGTGTCTCTATCTCCTTCAGTTCTGCTCTGATCTTAGTTATTTCTTGCCTTCTGCTAGCTTTTGAATGTGTTTGCTCTTGCTTCTCTAGTTCTTTTAATTGTGATGTTAGGGTGTCAATTTTAAATCTTTCCTGCTTTCTCTTATGCACATTTAGTGCCATAAATTTCCCTCTACACACTGCTTTAAATGTGTCCCAGAGATTCTGGTATGTTGTATCTTTGTTCTCATTGGTTTCAAAGAACATCTTTATTTCTGCCTTCATTTCGTTATGTACCCAGTAGTCATTCAGGAGCAGGTTGTTCAGTTTCCATGTAGTTGAGTGGTTTTGATTGAGTTTCTTAGTCCTGAGTTCCAGTTTGATTCCACTGTGGTCTGAGAGACAGTTTGTTGTGGTTTCTGTTCTTTTACATTTGCTGAGGAGTGCCTTACTTCCAACTATGTAGTCAATTTTGGAATAAGTGTGATGTGGTGCTGAGAAGAATGTATATTCTGTTGATTTGGGGTGGAGAGTTCTGTAGATATCTATTAGGTCCACTTGGTGCAGAATTGAGTTCAATTCCTGGATATCCTTGTTAACTTTCTGTCTCATTGATCTGTCTAATGTTGACAGTGGGGTGTTAAAGTCTCCCATTATTATTGTATGGGAGTTTAATTCTCTTTGTAAGTCTCTAAGGACTTGCTTTATGAATTTGGATGCTCCTGTTTTGGGTGCATATATATTTAGGATAGTTAGCTCTTCCTGATGAATTGATCTCTTTACCATTATGTAATGGCCTTCTTTGTCTCTTTTGATCTTTGATGGTTTAAAGTCTGTTTTATCAGAGACTAGGATTGCAATCCCTGTCTTTTTTTGTTTTCCATTTGCTTGGCAGATCTTCCTCCATCCCTTTATTTTGAGCCTATGTGTGTCTCTGTATGTTAGATGGGTCTCCTGAATACAGCAAACTGATGGGTCTTGACTCTTTATCCAATTTGCCAGTCTGTGTCTTTTAATTGGACCATTTAGTCCATTTAAATTTAAGGTTAATATTGTCATGTGTGAACTTGATCCTGTCATTATGATATTAGCTGGTTATCTTGCTCGCTAGTTGATGCAGTTTCTTCCTAGCATCGATGGTCTTTACATTTTGACATGTTTTTGCAGTAGCTGGTACCAGTTGTTCCTTTCCATGTTTAGTACTTCCTTCAGGATCTCTTGTAGGGCCGGCCTGGTGGTGACAAATTCTCTAAGCATTTGCTTATCTGTAAAGGATTTTATTTCTCCTTCACTTATGAAACTTAGTTTGGCTGGATATGAAATTCTGGGTTGAAAATTCTCTTCTTTAAGAATGTTGAATATTGGCCTCCCACTCTCTTCTGGCTTGGAGAGTTTCTGTCGAGAGATCTGCTGTTAGTCCGATGGGCTTCCCTTTGTGTGTAACCCAACCTTTCTCTCTGGCTGCCCTTAACATTTTTTCCTTCATTTCAACTTTGGTGAATCTGACAATGATGTGTCTTGGAGTTGCCCTTCTCGAGGAGTATCTTCGTGGCATTCTCTGTATTTCCTGAATGTGAATGTTGGCCTGCCTTACTAGGTTGGGGAAGTTCTCCTGGATGATATCCTGCAGGGTGTTTTCCAACTTGGTTCCATTTTCCCTGTCACTTTCAGGCACACCAATCAGACGTAGATTTGGTCTTTTCACATAATCTCATACTTCTTGGAGGCTTTGTTCATTTCTTTTTACTCTTTTTTCTCTACACTTCTCACTTCATTTCATTTATTTGATCTTCAATCGCTGATACTCTTTCTTCCAGTTGATCGAGTCAGTTACTGAAGCTTGTGCATTTGTCACGTAGTTCTTGTGTTATGGTTTTCATCTCTATCAGTTCTTTTAAGGTCTTCTCTGCATTGATTATTCTAGTTATCCATTCATCCATGCTTTTTTTCAAGGATTTTAGTTTCTTTGCACTGGTTATGTAGTTCCTCCTTTAGCTCTGAGAAGTTTGATTGACTGAAGCCTTCTTCTCTCAACTTGTCAAAGGCATTCTCCATCCAGCTTTGTTCTATTGCTGGCAATGAGCTGCATTCCTTTGGAGGGGGAAATGTGCTCTGATTTTTTGAATTTTCAGCTTTTCTGCCCTGCTTTTTCCCCATCTTTGTGGTTTTATCTGCCTTTGGTCTTTGATGATGGTGACATACTGATGGGGTTTTTGTGTGGGTGCCCTTTCTGTTTGTTAGTTTTCCTTTGAACAGTCAGGACCCTCAGCTGTAGGTCTGTTGGAGTTTGCTTGAGGTCCACTCCAGACCCTGTTTGCCTGGGTATCAGCAGCGGAGGCTGCAGAATATAGAATATTGCTGAACAGCGAGTGTTGCTGTCTGATTCTTGCTCTGGAAGCTTCGTCTCGGGGTGTACCCTTCCGTGTGAGGTGTGAGGTGTTGGTCTGCACCTAGTGGGGGATGTCTTCTAGTTAGGCTACTCAGGGGTCAGAGAGCCACTTGAGCAGGCAATCTGTCTGTTCTTAGATCTCAACCTCTGTGCTGGAAGATCCCACTGCTCTCTTCAAAACTGTCAGACAGGGGTATTTACCTCTGTCGAGGTTTCTGCTGCTTTTTGTTTAGCTATGCCCTGTCCCCAGAGGAGGAGTCTACAGAGGCAGGCCCCCTGTTACCTTTCTTTTACTGATTTCTAGTATAATTTCATCATGGTAAAAAAATAGACTTTGTATAATTTCTATTTTTGTAAGCATGTTAATGCTTATTATATGACCCTAGATATTGTTTCTCTTGGTGAATGGTTCATGTTCATTTGAAAAAAATGTATATTCTACTGGTTTTTGTTACTAATTTTATCCAGTTCGTTGATGGTGTCAATTAGCTCTTCATTATCCTTGCTATTTTTGAAGTTGCAACTATAATTACTAATTTGCTTATTTCTTCTTTGATTTCTGTCTGGTTTTGCTTCATTATTTGGGAGCTCTATTGTTAGGTATATACCCATTTAGAATTGTTATGTCTTTTTGGTGAATTGACACTTTTAGAAAAATGTAATGTCTCTCTTTTCAAATTTTTTTTTTAAACCTGACATCTACTTTGATATTCTTTCTCTTTTACCATTTGTTTCTAGAGTGTTTGTATTGCTCTTTCAAGCACTTTCATAATTGCTTTCAGCTCTTTGTTAGATGATCTAATATCTGCATTTTCATCTCCTTGGTGTCTATTGTCTTTTTCTATATTAGTTAATAATTTTATGGTTTGTCATCTACTGAGTAATTTTGGATTGTATTTGTAGTATTTTGAATATTAAGTTATGAAAGGCTGAGCTTTGTTTGAATTGTATTAGTGTTGTTAATATTTTTGTTTTAGTGGGTAAATTGGTTATTAGAGTTAGACCTGAAGTTTCAATCTGCCTTCTGTAGATTGTGGTTACAATGTCAGTTCCACTTTTAGTTTTGCAGTGCTACTCAGTTCTGTCCCGTGTCTGTACTACCAAGTGGTCATTCTGGGACCTGGGTAAAGGTCTACTCATTAGTCCAGTTTTCAACATCTTCAATATATTTTCTTAGGATTAAATCCAAGCATTTGTGGGTTGAAGCTTAAAGATTTATTAGGTCACTGTCCTGAGTTTCTCCCTCTCTGTGATCTCCTCAGTACATCCCAGTTCTCTAGGGTGTCCATTTTGGTCCCCCATTCAGAAACCATTCACTTCTACAGTCACAGTATGTCTGAGGCAAAGTGATAGAAGGACATCACCACTGCCCCACCTACCCCTACCCCCTGCAAAAATAAATAAATAAAGCAATGAAATTTGTCCTTATCTTCATGGAACTTCTGCTCCACTAAATAAAGAAGAAAGTTATCCTCCCTTTGAGTTTTGGCTCCTGAAGGCTACCATTGCTGCTATGACTGGGGGCTAGGGCCACCACCACAGGAATGTCTGGTGGGTGTGCAAGAGAATGAAGCAAAAGGAAAGAGAAATATAAGAGTTTACCCCACTCTCTCTGAGCTTTAGAACTTCCCTGACTCCTTGGGTGAAGACTAGAGGGTTTCTCCTAAAGCTCTTCCTACCTAGCACAGTGCTCATTTCAGATTTTCCAGCTCAGTTAGGCCAGGTGAACACAAGGGACAAAAACTGATGAACTTAATGCTAGTTTGATAGTACTTTCATTTTTGGTGCCCATCCCTGGTCCACCAACTGCTATTTATTTTACAGAGTCCTCTAGTGGGCCAGACATTCTGTCCAGGTTTTAGAGTTGCATTCAATTGAAGGAAAAACATGGTGTGTATTTGCTTTATCTTACCTGGAACCAGTTTTCTTACTTTGTTTTAAGGTATACTTTTCTGATTACCAGTGAGATTGAGCATCTTTTATTATTTAATATCATGCATTCTTTTCTGTAAATTATATTTATATTTTTGCATATTTTATTATTATTATTTCCAGGAAAGTACTAAGAAGAAAGTGCCTATTTTAATGCCTGCATTGTTTGCTTTTTTCTTATGAATTGTAGGAGGTTTTTAATCCTGAATATCAAGACTTTGATTATTATCTATGTGACAAATAGTTTTTACCATTATTTGTTTGTTTGTTTTGGAGTTAAATTGTTATTTGTTAGTGTACTTTATTGTAATGAAGAATGTAAGTTTGATAAATTAATCAAATTTATCAAGTTTTTTGGCTTCTGCTTTTGTAACTTTATTAGAACAGACTTTTTAACTCTAAGTTCACAATCATATTCATCTGTTATTTGTAATACTCTTAAGTTTATTTTCTCACACTTAGAAATTTTCTGCATTAGAATTTATTTTTGTGAATGATGTATGATACGGAGATAGCTTATTTTTTTCCCAAAACATTTCATCATTTTTCCAACACCATTTATTGTGTATCTTTCATCTGCTGATTTTATCAAATACTAAATTCCCATATATATAGTGCTTAGTTTTAGAACTATATTTTATTTCATTGATGTATTCATCTATTCTTTCAAAAATATATTATTTTAATAAATATGGTTTTCTAACCTAATTTAATAACTAATGGGTCAAGGACTTCCTTGGCAATTTTTCTTTCTCAAAATTATCCTAACTATTCTTGGTATTTAATATTCTCTCATATGAATTTTAGAGTCAATTTGTCAAGCTACATAAACAAATCTTTGGGAATTTGACTAGAACTGTATTAAATTTACAAATTAATTTGAATCTTCTCATCCATGAGCACCTTTATGTATTCAAGTTTCTTTTTATGTTCTTCAGGAAAGAAAGCTTTATAGTTCTTTTTTTTATGAAGGTTTTGCATACAATTTATAAGGTATCTACCTAGATATCTGATAGTTTCATTAATATTTTGAAGGGTATTATTTCTGTTTTGTTTTATATTTGGTTATTGTAAATACATGGGAATGTTGTTGATTTTTGTTCGTGCTTATCTGGTATCCAGAATATTACTAAATGTACTTAGGAGTTTCAGCAATTTTCAGTTAAATCTTTTAGATTGCTTTGATGTTTGATTATATTTTCATAAGTAATGACTGTTTTTATTTCTTTTAGTATTCCCCTCCCTCCCTCAACCCCCTTTTCTTATTTTGTTGTGTTGACTAGAATATCAGTATAGTGTTAAATGAAGTTAGGAGAGAAAAGGCCTTTGTTTTATTCCAATTTTGTTGGAAGTTTTTCTAAGTTTTACCAGTAAGTATGATGCTTGCTATAGATTTCTAGTAGGTAGCATTAATCAAGTTCAGTAAGGTCTTTTGCATTTGTGTTAGCTAATAATTATCAAAAATAGATATTAAATATAATAGAATGATTGTTCAGGATTTATTCAGATGGTTGTAATTTTTAAACCCATTAATTATTTTCTAATAATGAACCATCCTTGCTTTCCTAGGATAAACCATACCATGTCATGATGAATTTCTTTTATACAAAGCAAGATTCAATTTGTTAGTCTTTTATTTAGAAGTTTTGCATCTATATTCATAAATGAGACTGGTTTATAAATGTTTCTTATAAGGCTTTTATCTAGTATTGATGTGGGATTTTGTCTCACTACAGGGCATAAATATTTTCAGTTTTATATATATCCATCTAAAAACATTTTAAGTACATGCAAGCAAAACCATATATGGATATTTTAAAATATACTTTATCTTTTAGAGCAGTTGTATATTCACAGTAAAACTGAGCAAAAGGCACAGGTTTCCAATATTCCCCCATTCTCACATATACGTGGTCTTCCCCATTATCAACCTCCCCCAACAGAGTGGTACATTTGTTATTATCAATGAACCCACGTTGATACATCATCATCACCCAAAGTCCATAGTTTACATTAGGGTTCCACCTTGGTAATGCACTTTCTATGGGTTTGGAAAAATGTATCATGACACATATCCACCATTACAGTATCATACAGAGTAGTTTCACTGCCCTAAAAATCCTCTGTGTTTTGTCTGTTCATCCCTCCCACCCCCCATACCCTGGCAACTACTAATCCTTTTACTGTCGCCATCCTTTGCCTTTTCCAGAATGTCATATAATTGGAATTATAAAGAATGTAGCCTTTTGAGCTTGGCTCCGTTCATTTAGTAATATGCATTGAAGTTTCCTCCATGTCTTTTCATGACTTGACAGCAAATTTCCTAGGAGTGGAATTGCTCAGTCAAAGGGCATTTGCACTTGGGATTTGGATAGATTTTGCTAAATTATTCTTCATAGAAGTCATACAAATGTACACTCCCACAGGAGTTTTTTTTTTTTTTTTGAGACAGAGTCTGGCTCTGTCACCCAGGCTGGAGTGCAGTGGCCGCATCTCAGCTCACTGCAAGCTCCGCCTCCCGGGTTCCCGCCATTCTCCTGCCTCAGCCTCCCGAGGAGTTTTTAAGATCTTTTTACTCATACGCTTTCCAACGCAGAGTTATCAAACCTTTTGATTTTTGGCAATCTGATCAGTACAGAAAGGAGGTACTTCGGTGTAATTTTAATTTGCATTCCTTTTATTGAAGGGCATTATTACTAGCTAAAATTAGACATTTTGCAGAATCCCTTTTAGACAGAGGGTGACAATGTGGTATTTTTCTGCCAGCGAAAGGTAAGAAAAAGTGATTGGGTATAGCTTCCAAGAAAGTAATTTAAGAGGAAGGGAGGTTGTAGACTCACCCTAGCAACTGCCTTTTTGGCTTTCCTCTCTTCCCTCCTTCCTGTCTGGGATGTAGTAAACACAGTGCTGATGGTGATGAGCACAGGCTGAAGATGACGGAGCAGAAAGAGGTGGGTTGCTGAGTATGCCAAAAAGAACGTTTTTGTTTTTTGTTTTTGATCTTGTGTTTTTGCCATACCAATTCTATTCCCAGTGCTCTGAGAGCCAAGGTGTATTTTGGGCAAGCAGAAGGTGACAAGGTAAACAAAAACCATTACAGGTGAGAAATTCATTGGCAAGTATTTCATAAAATCATCCTGACCCACAGGGATAACGACACTAGTTACCCGCTAGGGCTGTTGCAAGAATTAAGACTGTGTATGTAAAGGTGTCCGATCCTTAAAATGTAGCCACTATTACCATCATTAGCTGTTGTCTCTGGGGTTGTAATTCCCCTACCCCATGTCACCTACTTGTCCTGGGTAGGGTCTGTACGTCTCCTGAATTATATATGAATAGCGATGATGAAATGTTAGAGACAGAGGGAGGTGCAGGAAGTCTCAGGTTCATGGCAATAGCTCCGTTTTCTTAAAGGCTTTGATGCAAAGCCTCTGATACAATTTGTTAGTCCACCCAACCCTGCAAATCAGAAATTGAGTTTGTATTTGATCAGTTTGGCTGGGCCACTGAAGCTTCATGTGTCAACAGCAGCACTGAATATTGTCATAAAGCTCTCAGATGCCCAACCCCCCGCTCCAGCTTCTGGTTCACACCTCCCAGGATCTTGAACTGGAAAGAAATCAGGCTACACTTCTGGAGGTTGTTTCTGGGTCTGAAATTGTCATAGACAACCTGGTCATTCTTTGGAAACAGTAACCCTGGTAACTTGAGAGACAGAGAGACAAATATAGCAGCATTTGCAGCTGAAGTTTTTAAAAATCAGTTTGTTTTGCACACATTTTCTGTTAGCATATAAAGCATAACGTAAAATGTTGTGTATATTTTAAAGCAAACCTGAAGTTTTATAGCTTGTGGTAAACATTAAGAAAGGGCAGCCCCCCCGAAAGGGATATAGATACCTTGGTTAGTTTGGAGAGGTCTATTTAGTTGTGAGAAGCTAGGCTTTGGGGCTAGTGTAGTGTGTTGAAACAAAAAGGAATTAAATTATCTAATTATCAAAGTGAGAGCAATTTGGAAATTTCTGCCTGGGGTTGGGAGTTAGACTTTGGAAGAAGAGATGGAAGAAATAGTCAAGAGACAGGAGTGTGGCCTGTAGAAGAGGATAGAAAGTAGAGCCTGAAGGCCAATGGCCACTGAGAAGTATCTTGTGGGGAGAAATGGCTAGTGCAATTTTCAGACAGGGATTCCTAGTGTTTAAATTTAAGTTGATTTCTGTTATGTGCGGTGCCATCAGCCCCTTACTATTAGTCTAGGTTAGATACAGCTGTTTTCCTGCGGAATTAACTTAGAAGAATTGCACTCTACACTTGGGACCACCTGGAACAGACAGAGGCAAGAAAGAAACACTGTGGGAGGCAAGATACAGAGAACGAGCAGCCATTGACCCCTGCAGGGCAGGACGAAGGAGCAAGAGGAAGGAAATAGAGCACCCCCTAGCCTGCTGCCTCCCTGAGCTCCCCTGAGGTTATTGGGGGTCCTGGGGAAGGCACTGAATTCCCCTCAGCACATGGGATAGAATCTGGAGTTAGTTCACCTGGTTATAAAAAGTGACTCCTGAATAATGTGTTTGCATCATATATATAGATATATATATTATATATATATAGATATATATATATAATATATATATATATATTTTTTTTAGACAGAGTCTTGCTTTGTTGCCCAGGCTGGAGTGCAGTTACATGATCTCGGCTCATTGCAACCTCCACCTCCCAGGTTCAAGCGATTCTCCTTCCTCAGCCTCCTGAGTAGCTGGGATTACAGTCATTCAACAGTACCGCCCATAATACATGCCAGCTAATTTTTGTATTTTTAGTGGAGACGGCGTTTCACCCTGTTGGTCAGGCTGGTATTGAACTCCTGACCTCAAGTAATCCACCGGCTTCGGCCTCCCAAAGTGCTGGGATTACAGGTGTGAGCCACCACTCCTGGTCAGCATCACAATATTTTTGAATCATGATTTGAAGGAGGTTGACTTTACTTACGGGGTCCTTGCATTGTGACAACAAGTGAAAATGTGTCATAAATGGCCAAATCCCAATAGTGGCTCACATCAAGAGGGAATGGCTAGAATTTGTTCTTCACTTCTGTAAATAAGGTTTTTGGGAGAAAATACATTAATCCTTAAATTACTATTATTCCAGAAATAATATGAGTGAATTAGGCTACTTATTTTCAACTGAAGCGATCCTTAGAAAGTATTGAGACCTGTGTACCGATTCTTGTTCTACCAACAACTGATGACCCTAGACAAGGCTCTGTAACCTAGCTGAGCTATGTCCTCTGTAAAATGACAGCAGTTATTCTAAATAATCCTGAGATTCCTTTAAGCTCTCACTTTCTAGGATTTAAAAACATTATAGCAGAAACCCAAGTTTGGGTAATCCATTAATCCAAAGGCTCCCAAACATTTTCTGTTCACAGTGTCCCTCGTGCCTTAGGTACTTTTCTTTCAGAGCACTCCTCAGCCAAACGAAATACCCCAAAGTTCCATTTGTTAAGTGACTAGGTCCTATGTCCAAATAATTTAGTAGCCATTTGAAGACACAATACATGCCAACAGAAGGAAAAAGTGATCATTTTATTTCATCCCTTTATAAGCACGTTTATTTACTTGTGGATGGGTATATCTGTTGAGCACTGCACAACTTCTCCAACCTTGGAGTCAACCTGGACCCCACTCCTCTCATTCCCTGCTCCACACTGACATTCACTGGATACTTGCGTGTTACCATGGCAACCACCAACAACTTAGCTTTGAAAAAGATATGATGTCATTGAAAATAATGTAGTACCATTTATTACTTTTTTTTCTATATCACAAGTCATCAAGCAAAGCACCATTTATTTTGAAACCATGAACTACCTCAAATAGTTTGTGTTGTGTCTGACAGGTGCTGCGGTGCTTCCCTAAAAAGTTAAAACTATCCCACAGCACCCTGTGAGTCCGCTGCACTGTCCTTGAGTGCCTGGGTACATTTTGGGAACTATGGCTTTAAGCAAAGTATGGGGCGTCCGTCCCGTCTTTTAATAGAGCCATGTGCACCTCCCTATTGCAGACATTTTCAGACTCTCTAGACCAACCACAGAGTAAGATAGTTTGCATAATCTTGGTGCAATGTCTGCTGAATTCTGGACTCCTAATGAGTAATATAATCATCCAGGTGATGACCTACCTGTGCCCCAGTGTCAAGTTTCCTGGTGACATTCCAGAGACCAGAGAGTTTCATCCTAACTCCACTGCACCCACAAATCCCAGGCCACCCACTGGGCTTTGTAAGCCCTTGGAGCTCACCATCACCCTCATCTGAAACCCTAGGGTCTGAATCTGCAGTCACCCCCTCCTACCTATCAGTAGGCCAGTCCCTTGCTCCCATCTGACTTGCTGTTTGACCTCATGGGGATGGGCCATCTCCTGACTAATTTTTTTGTTAATGTCCTCAGGAGGCTCCACTTCTCTTGCCAGTCGTATGAGATATCACTGTAGCCTTCTTCTCCTGGGCATCCTCAGTGTCTTCCCATCTTCACATTCTGTCCTCACCATGACAATCCTACACAACTTCATCCTTGGATTAGTCTAACCATTTGCCTCATGCCAACATTCCACAGTTTCTCCACTCTCCTCTCTCATCCCAGCCTCTCTTGCTCAGCAGATAACCTGCCTTATAGCTCATAGAGGAAATTCACGCTCTCAGGAACACGCACTAGGACATGGTCTTCACCTACAAACGCTACCTTTTGTACCAACCCTCTCACTTGCCTCACCTCCGCAGAACTCCAGGCTTGGAGGAAGAGGCAGCATCCTCATGCTGACAGCTCACCATTGCCCTGGGCTCTTGGTCCCATCCCTTTCCATGAACCCCAGACCAGCATCTGGCTCTGCCGGGTGGTTTCTCTCCCTCTCATATTCCTAACTTCTCCTTTTTTACTGGTTTCTCCTATACAGCCTATGAGCATGTTCAAGTCTCCTACTTAAAAAATAAAAAGAGTCTCCAACAATATCTCTCCAGTAACTAATGCCTGATCGTCTTCCTCCCATTGGCGGACAATTCCCTGAAGAGTCCACACTTGTCTCCTCTGCTTCTCAACAGCCTCTGGGCCCCTGACTCTCCTCTCCAGCCTCAGTCTCTCCTCCACTCCGCCCCCACCTAGCCCTCTGGCCACAGGAGCCACAGGCCATTCTCAGAAGCGGCTGTGCAGTCCTGCTTTGATGCTATTGTTCCCTGCTCTCCCTTTCTCCCTTGCCTACCTGGCAAGCGGCACTTATTTCAAAAGGTCCTCTGGGAAGCCTTTGCGAATCCTCCCTCCCCCGCCCACCAGGTAGAAATGGTCACTCCTCCTTTGTGCTCTCAGCTGTCCTTTGAGTCACAGTGTCTGTGACGACTGACTTTCCATGTTGTCGTGCTTTTCTCCAACAATTATCATAAGCTCCTCGAGAGCTAGGACTGTGTCTCAATTATACCTGCCTTCCTAGTACCGAGCACACCTGACTCGTCTCAATGACTTGAGTTCAGTGAGGGAGCAAATGAAGCTTGTACAAGCATAGAGAACTCTCGCTATTCATGGTGGCGGCGACAGTGGGAGGATCTGCCTTGTCATGGTCCTTGTAACAGACATTTGATCCCGAGCAATACCTTCTAGATCTCTTGGCATTCACGGGCCCTTTATCTATGCCACTTCATTCTTCCTCACAGCAACTCTGAGTGGGTATTATGACCCCTGTTTTACACATGAGGAAACTGAGGCTCAAAGAGAAGAGGTGAGTTTGGCCTTGTCATACAGCCGATTGTAGTGGACGCAGGAGCCCAGCCCAGGTTTGGTCCCTTTCTATACATCCAGGCACTCCCTACGTTGCCCAGCCAGAGGATGCTTACTGCCTGTCACCTCCATTAATTGTCACCCTTTAGAAACAGGATTAAGATGCTGAGTTAGAAGCAAAAGCAGTAAGTAATGCATTCACACCTCTGTAGACTCATACACACTTGTGTGTTATCAGTGACGATTGGGGCCCTGGATTTGTGCAACAAATATCACCTGTCCAGTGGCTTTATTTCTAATTTAGTAACTACCATGCCTTTAACTAAATAGTCAGGCTTAGTGAGATGCTAGCCTTCAGCAAACTATCAGCAGCGATCCCCTGCAAAGCCTTTTAACACTGCTCATGGAGGCACAAGCTCTCTCCCTCATTTTTCGTGACACACTCACTCAGAGAAAGAAATCTCCTCTAAGTTTACACCATCTGCTAGCCTCTCACCTTTCAGCGTTTGCACCTACATCCCCATCAAGGCCCCCTCTGCCAAGAGTTTCTCTTTTACCAGCTACAGATGAATGGAAACCTGGGGAGGAGAGAACTGTTTGGGATTGGTATCTGTCCCTGCAAGGAAACTTGGGCAAGTCTCCCTTGCCTCCTGAGCCCATCAGCTCATCTTCCCCTCCCCACCCCATTCCGTTTTTGTTTAGTTTGACCTTGGTCACTGATGACAAGGCTTCTTTTCCTGCCAAACCAATCAATAAGCTAAACAGACAGAAGATGAGTATTTAGAATATGGGAAGCCAAACTCAAACACAGATAGGTTATCAGCCTAGCCCAGAGCAGACTTCTGAGCAAATATTTCATTAACAAATTTTTCATGGCAACTTGCATGTTAAAAAAAAAGGAGGGGGGAGAGGGAGAGAGAAAGAGAAAACATGGTGGGGGTGGGGTGGAGGTGGGGAGAAAGGGAGAGGCTGGCTGAAGCCCAGAAGCTGAATAGCCCTCCTAGGGAGTGTTATTTGGGAGTGTGAGGCAGAGAGTAGGGAGAAAACTGGGATGCAGAGAGAAGACCCCTAGAATGGGGAGCCCTATTTACTTAAGACCTTTCAACTTCAAATCTACCTCTTATTGCAAGGCTGGCCATGTGATTCATCTTCGACCATCTCCACAGGGGTGGGGCAGGCTACATCTCTCCAGTAAAAATCCCAGACAGGCAGTCAGCAACTGGCAGGTAGAGCCTGGGCTGGGCACCTGGTGGGGGAGACTGGGAGGAGAGAGGAGATGTGGTCCCTAGAAAGCCCCACAGAGGAGTTGGAGAGCCACGGTGAACACAAACATAAACAATAATAACAAAGGCAACTGTGTATCAGCCCCCACTGTTTTAGGCACCCTTGAAGGCACTTCAAATATATTGCATCATTTAATCCTCGCAACCAGGCCCAAGACACTGCGGTCAACACTGGTACAAAATGCCCATGGGCCCATTCTGATGGCTCAATATTTTGAATATCATGCCCTGTTCACAACAACCCTAAAAGAAAGGCACTTTGATTTTAATTTATAGATGAGATGCTTGAGGCTCAGAGAGGTTGAGACACTTGTTCCAGTTTGCACAGCTGGCAAACTGAAGAGGCAGAGTCAGGGCTTAGCCAGCCTGACTCCAAAGGCAAGGAATTTTCTGTTCCTTTCTATTGCTTCCCTAATACTTCCAAGAAAAGGTTGGAAAAACGTGGAATTAGTAAGGTTCAACTCTTGTAAGCAAGTGCTGAGAGCAGGAAAGAAGGAAGAGACTGAATTTTCAGCTCCTTGTGTGCCGAGCTCCTTCCCACGTGGCCTGAGCTCCTGCCTTCAGTTGGATTCACGTGGGTACCATTCAGGCCTCAGTTCACGGTCACTTCTCAGAGATGCTTCCTGACTCACCCTGTAGTATTTGTTCTTATTGCTTTCCATTTTTCCTTCAGCATACTTATGCTAATTAATTGCTTTTAATTTATGCTATTTGTGTAAATTAGCACGTATACTAATGAATAGTAATTTTATAATGTCAATTTATAAGTATTGAATACTAATTAATATCTTTTTATGTAATTTATTGATGAATGTCTTCTCAATAGACTGGATTCATAATAATAATGATATTAACAATAATACTAATAGCTAGCCTCCATTCAGTGCATTCTACATGCATGGCACTGTGTTAAGGGCTTTATATATGTTAACTTCTTTAATCCTTTCAGTGGTCCTGTGAGGTGGTGACCATTAGTGCCCCCATTTTACAGATAAAGTAACTGAGGCACACGGAAGTAAGGGAACTTACCTGTGCTTCTTAGCTAATGAGCGAGTGACAGAGCAGGATGTGAATTCAGGTGGTCTTTGGTCCCGGCATCCACACTGTTAACTGTGATATTGGGCACACTGCAAAACATGGTCACAAATTCATATAAATACACCTTAGAGGTGGAGTCTGCTTTCTCACCTCTGGAATCTGGGATGCTCATAGGATTTGTTTTGACAAGCAAAATGCAACAAAAGTGATGTTACATGAATTCCAAGGCTAGGCCATAGGCTTTGCAGCTTCTAATTCCGTGCTTTCAGAATGCTGTGCTGAGACCACCCTGTGAAGAAGCTGGCCTGGCCTTTGCCTGCATGTGAGGCCACATGGAGGAGAACTGAGGTACCCCAGCCAGGAGCCTGTACCAGATGTGTGAGTGCAGCCATCTCAGACTCTGCAGCCCAACCAACCCTCCACCTGAATGCAAGCACATGACTGGGCCAGGCAAAATCAGCAGGGAGACCAGCCAGCCAACCCTCAGGGTCATGAAAATGTAATAAATCATCATTTTCTGAGCCATGAAGTTTTGAGAAGGTTTGTCATGCAGCAAAGGCTAACTCAGCAAGAACTGTCTTATTCATGCTGTATCCCTAGTGCCTAGCAAGATGTCTGGTACATAGCACTTTGACAGTAAAAATGTATTGGCTGAGTGAATAAACAGAAAAGAGATTGAACCAGGGAGACACCCTGGAAGATGCTGGCTAACTTTACAATATATCATAGAATACAGTCCATGTGATACATTCTGAAATTCTGGAATAGAAGATAATTTAAAAACACTAGCATTCTAGGCTGGGTGCAGAGGCTTATGCCTGCAATCCCAGCACTTTGGGAGGTCGAGATGGGCAGATAGCTTGAGCCAGGAGTTTGAGACCAGCCTGGGCAACATGGCAAGATCCCATCTCTATTAAAAGTACAAAAAGTTAGCCAGATGTGGTGGAATGCATCTGTAGTCTCAGCTACTCAAGAGGTGGAGGTGAAAAGATGACTTGCTCTTGGGAGGTAGAGGCTGCAGTGAGCCATGATCATGCCACTGCACTCCACCCTGGGGTGACAGAGAAAGATCCTGTCTCAAAAAAAAAATTACTAGCATTCTTAATTTTCTGTAGTTTCTTTCAAGTTTGTATCAGCTTAATTTCAGAGTATGTTATAAAGTCATTTGTTGACATTTAAATTTTTCTTTGTGTTCTCTTCTTTCTTAGGCTCTTTAACCTATCATTTATAATTTATAAATTATCTTAATATAATTTATAATTTATCTTGATGTAATTTCATGTTTGTTTGTATAATTAATTGATCAATATCTATCTCCGCCCTAGATTGTAAACTCTGAAAGGACAGGGACCCTGTCTGATTTTGCTTATGGTTGTAACCCTTGTTCTGGCTCATAGCAGAATGGACTGAATTTAAAACATGGGTTTCTTTATTTTAATTTCTAGTTTCCTTAGGTTGGTATTAAACTCTAATCTGCATTTTCACATTTTCCTGCTTCAATTTTGAATCAGAGAACGGTAAAGGCGATAGGGACTTGGAACATCTCTTTTCCAGGGAGGTAAAGTTCAAAGGATAGCGTACCACCCGTTGTCACACAGCTAGTTTATAGCAGGGTCAGGACTTGAGGTCATGTCTTCACTGGCCACTGATTTTGCATTCTTTCAAAGTGGGTAGACCCTATAGCCCCCATTGTACAGATGGGCAAACTGCACTAGAGCCGAGGGCAGATGGCAGATTACTTATCTCTCAGCTGAAGGCTGTCTTCATGTGCCCAAGCTGACTCCAGGGTTAAGCTTCTGACAGCTCCAAGTATTTTTTTTCTCTTTTATGTTGCTCTCAAATATATTTCTATCCCTGTTAGACCATCCCCCTTGTTCCCATTTAACCTGAGAAAGTTAAACCCACTTTTGATCATTATGTGAAAATCTGAAGCAAAGTGCTTCCTTCAAGGCAGATGTTTGGAAATGCTTAGCTGCAGGCGTTCAACTTGTCAAGTAACTTTTCAAATGATGAAAAAAGGGGAAATGTAGGTCAGAAAGCAATAAACTATATTCACATCCAATATATCCTTCTGGTTAAGGAGGCGACTTTGAATCTCCACCTTTTACTAAAATGAAACAAAAATCCAAATCCAACCTAAAGCATTACAGCTTTAAGTACTGAAAGTATTTATTGTTTCTATTCAAGTAATCCAAAAGCATAATCTCAAGAACATCCATGCTCTAGGAATGTCTCAGAACACCAGGATTTGATGTGATTCCTTTATCCACATGTTTGTACAAATGATTCAGAATGGCATGAGGGGAATTAAAGATTTATTTTTAATATCTGAAAAAGTCATATTTCTAATATGACTAACAGTGAGCCTTAAAAATGTGTCCCCAGTTTTTGTCGCCTCTCTGATTTTTCTCATTATCATTTCTTAAATAACAGCTCTACTCCAAATGATCAGCCTGTAAGTTTCCAAACATAAATATTTAGGTACTGGAAAGATAAAGCGGGTGAGGTACTTTCGTTGTAACACTGATATTCACGTCGCCTTCATTTCAAGAGATGACTTTCAGCCACTGAGTAAACTATAAGCAAATCTCACCAAAGAGCGCATCTTTTTTTTTTTTTTTTTTTTTTTTTTTTTTTTTTTTTTTTTAATTTATGGGGAAGAGATTTATTACAACAATGGGGAGCACAAGTTCTAATTCCAGGACAATTACATAGCCCTCAAAGTCAATATTATACGATGCATGAAATGGGGGCAAAATCTCTGACAAACTGTCCAAGTGTCTCAGCCTTGCAGAGTAGTGTGATTTGCCTTTGAAGACCTTGGTGTGTTTCTTTTTTTTGGGAAAAAGTCTCATTCTGTCACCCAGGCTGGAGTGCCATTGTATGATCTCGGCTCACTGCGGCCTCCGCCTCCCAGGCTCAAGTGATTGTCATTCCTCAGCCTCTCGAGTAGCTGGGATCACAGGCGTGTGCCACTTTGCTCAGTTAATTTTTGTACTTTTAGTAGAGATAGGGTTTCACCACATTGGCCAGGTTGGGCTCGAACTCCTGGCCTCAAGTGATCCACCTGTTTTGGCCTCCCAAAGTACTGGGATTACAGGCATGAGCCACCGTTCCCAGCCTATGGTATGTTTCTATCTGTCCCTTAAATCGAGGTGAGTAACACCAAACATTCCACAGTCAATGTGTTCGTTACCCTGTGTTCAGACATCCAACATAAGATGTTCATGTCAGTCATGAACATCTTATCATTTGAAGGCCTCTCCTTCATCCATTATCCCCTCACTTGTGGAAAAGGATATTCTAGAACGTGCTAGATTTTGTGAGTTGACCAAGTTTACCTGATGGAGAAGATACATTTCAGATTCTACTGGCAGAGAGAAATTCAAAATTAGGTCATCTCATGGCTACAAGTTGTATCTGTAACAGAAACTAAAAGGTCTTGGAGATCATACACATTTTCCTGGTGGAGAACCCTCACTTTCAAGGGACCTGCTGTGAAACATTCTTTACACTCAAAATAAAAAATATATATACTGAATATTTCTATGGAAACGGAAGTTTTGATATAAAATAATATACAGTAGCTGGGTTAAATCTAAGATCTGTGCTCCCCCCAGGATGAATATATGTGATTTTAGAGGATGACCGCCTATGTATTGTGATGTTAAGGAAACTCAGAAGTCCTCCCTAAGCCTCTAAATCTTTCAGTTTGCTGTTTCTTGAAATTGATGTATTAGAATTCAGTCTCTATTTTAAGTTTGGGAGACTTCTGAAATACACATGCTTCTTTTTTTTCTTCGGCTAGCATTTATGTGGTGGTAACTTCTTGCCAGGCATTACTGTAATGCTTTATGAATATTAATTAATCCTCCCAGAAAGCTTCTGACTTAGGTACCAATGTTGTCCCCATTTGCAGATGAGGAACGTGGGCACAGAGAGGCCACGTAACACAAAGAAGGTCACAGAATCATATGTGCACCCAGGCTGGCTGCCTTCCCCAGTACACTGCACTGCCATCTCAGTCTGTGGCAGCACCAGGCAAAATGATTTTAGGAATCTTCCCCCAGCCTAGCACAAGGCTGGGGAGGGAGAAGGGGTTAGAAGATTACAAAACGTGACAACACTGGGCAGAAATAAAGTGGATGGGTAGAAAGAGGTGCCTAAAACAGGATGAAAAGAACAAAAGAGAAGGTGTGAATAATGAAGACAAAATTTGCTTATATCTGAATTACAACAGCAGTGGAGAGAGAATTGTCACAATGATCACCCTTGGAATCACAGGTGGGACCCTTAGTGATAGAGTCCAATCCCTCCTTTTTACAGAAGAGTCAAACAGAGACTGACAGAGCAGACTGAAGACAAAGGAAAGGACGTTTCTGAGATTTCACAGCTGATCAGTAGGCAAGCCAGGACTGTGCTCCATTGCCCTGATTCCGGGTCCAGGGTCCATTCCTCTGAAAGCATTCTTATGCGCTCCATTTCACTGAGGGACTGGAGGAAGCTCAGCAAAAAGGAACCTTTTTTCTCTCTGTGCTTTGCCTTGTAAATGTTTGCTGCCTGGATGGTATTTGGTTAGACAATGACACAGTGTAAGAGAATGTTCTTCCAAGTATTCACAAGAATCATTTCCTTATAGATATATTTTCTGGGAAGAGAGCAGTACCTTCTTCTCTACCTTACATTACTTTTTTGGGAGCAGATAATGCAGCAGAGGCTAGAAGCAGAATTCACACTATCCCATATCAAAAAGATGCTATGCGTTTCTGAAGAGCATCAGAGGGGCCGAGTGAAACCATGTGGGCTGAAGAGAGGGAAGAAATGATGAACACAGTTGGAAATGAAAAGTATTCAACTATAAATTAACATAAACCCAGGGGTCATCTTGCATACAGTCCTAGCAATAAGAGACTCCACAATGTGTATGAACAAGTGAAAAAAAGTAATCAAAAGTAAGAAAGAGACATATGTGAGGCATTAAACATCGAGTACAGAGGCGGCCAGGCAAGATTACTGAACAAAGTCCAGGGAGTGTGAAAAAAGATAAGGAAGGCAAAGGTAGTGAATGAAAAGAGATTGCACTGAAGGTTAAGATGAATAATGGGGAAAATTTCAAGTGTGTAAGGAACATAGGGGTCTTTGAAGGCGACAGTTGGATGGTGAAGAATTGGAAGGGTAATTTATTTAAAAAGAGGTAGATGTAGCTAAAAAAATAAATAATGTAATTATTTAATTATTTTAGAAATTAAATATTTTTTTTGCCTTGGAATTCTCAGAAAGATGGGGGACAAATGTTAGAAGCAGACATGCATTTCCTAAAAGAAACCAGAGAAACTAAAGAAACAATGAATAACACGATTACATCACCACAAGAGATCCAGAAATTAAGACTTGGGAAATAAAGTGTCAGAGAATTCAATTCCAGGCAGAACATATGCAAACACAGGTGAATAATGAATAACAGGAACTTAAGAAATGAGAATTTGAAAAACCAAACTTTTGGGGGGAAAACAATTTCATGATAAATGATTGGTGCTATTTTTTGCTGCTGTTACACCACTAGAGTCATCTTCTTAATTTCTCTCCCTCTTTTGCCTCCCAGTTTCCTTTCACAGATATTTATTGAAAGCCTGCTAATTCTAGACATTATGCTATATTTTGGGAAGTACATGGATGAATAAGATATTGTCTATGGCCCTGCCTTGGGGAGTTTGCATTTTGGTAGAGTGGACATACTGTATCAGGAATGTTTGTATGACTCAGCCACATACTGAGGTACTGTGAGGGCTGAGGGGTGCAGGAAATAGAGGCTCTGGAGGTCATTTTGAATTGGGACAATCAAATTCCACCTGTAGGGAAGAAATGAATGACGTAATGCTTGTGCGAACTGTAAAGAACAGTCCTTCCGGAGTGCTTGGTTTTCTTGTGTTTTGTGTAATGTTTAAAGAGCCAGATATGAGTGGTGTGGGTTACTCAGAGGGAGACAGTCTAGGAACCTGTATCATCATATTCGTTATGTGGGATAACTTCTGCTAATGCTTGGGGGACCTGCTTGTATATGAGCCTGGAGAACTGGTTGTGTTACCGATCCTGAGATCCGGGGAGGGGGTGACATTTGGCCCACAGGGAAAGAGGTGAGGTGGCTGAGTTGAGCACTTTTGCCCTCCTCCAAAGATTAAGGGAAACTCTGCAGGGGTTGAAGAGCAGCACTGAGGGGGCAGAAGGAGGATCAAAGGTGGCCAGTAAGGACAATAAAACTCCAAAGTGCTTGGTTGAAGAGAGGCAGGTAATTTGATTATCCAATTCAGTGTAGTGACAAATAAGGTAATGAGGCTAGGGACAAGAAATCTAGAGGTAAGACAGATCTTCCTTGGTCATGGGCAATATATTTGAGAGGATAAATCCGAGTGCACAGGTAGATAAAATGTTAATGTCTTTGGCAACAGGTTCTGGAGCAATAAAAGAAATCAAACGTTATTCTGGATTGCATAAATAGAGGGACTGTGAACAAGTCCAAGGTAATTAGCTCAGAGTTGTAAAAGGAAATGGTGAGTAGTGTTTGACCAAGGAAACTGGGGGAAATGCTTGCTAAGGCTTTCTCATCCCCTACTTTGCTCTTTCCATTGCTTTTATTCACTGAATTTAACCTTGACTGGGGTTCTCTGCATCTCCAGCCCTCTGCACCTGAAGACAAACATGTATTACATGTGTTAGTAAGACTAACTCATTCTGCTGATTTATTTATTTATTTATTTTTTTGAGACAGAGTCTCCCTCCTGGGTTCAAGCGATTCTCCTGTCACAGCCTCCTGAGTAGCTGGGATTACAGGTTTCCGCCACGACACCTGGCTAGTTTTTGTACTTTGAGACAGCATTTCTCTGTGTTGGCCAGGCTGGTCTTGAACTCCTGACCTCAAGTGATCCACCCGCTTTGGCCTCCCAAAGTGCTGGGATTACAGGTGTGAGCCACCATGTCTGGCCTCAGCTGATATTCTTATAGGGAGGAAGGGCTGGAATGAGAAACTTGGGTCACTGAAACCCTGCTCCAGCCTGTTTCTGATACGCTGTCCTAGGAGCCAGGTACCTCATGCCATCCAAGAATCCTTCCTTTATAGCACTTTTCAATGTTATAAAATATAGATTCAAGGAACCAATGATTGATTTCTTATTCACATACTGTCCTCTATGACTACCAGGTACCAAAGAATATTTTCTCAGAAAGAAAATAGTCATCATCAAGTCAACTAAGTTATTATTTATTAGTGACCAAAAGGGAAGTTGCTACAATGTTTAAATTCAAATAAAAACTAATGACTCTTCCTTCATGGAAGAATTTCTCTTATATTCAGGGTTTTTTTTTTTTTTAACTGCTTACTGGCATAAACGTTCAAGTTTCGATTTGTTACAATGAAACTCTCTTAGCATTTATTCCTCAAACAATAATTATGTGTAAATAGACCAGAGGTGCATATGTGCCTGTAAGTGCATACCGTTCCCAACAGCAGTCAAAAATAAATACCTTTGGATCAATCAGGTTTTAAAAAAAGAAAATGATAGGGAAAAGGGAAGTCGTTTATCTAACCTCAGCCAAGCTATCATCTACATTCCTTGTTTACACCTGATAATACATCCACAATTAAGCATTTAACTTATTCCTTTAAGGTCAGGTTGCAAAGAAGTCAGGGCATCAGGAAAAATTTCACATGGGAAATTCACTTTATACCTACAGCCGGGTGTGTGTCTTGGCTGAGAGAACAAGCTGTCTCAGGTGTGGTGGCCCCTAGGTGTTCTGTTGGAGATCTGAGGTTACTGGTTTAATATTAGCTTTGGGCATATTAGCTTGGCTACAGGAGCCCCTAAAGCTACCCTCTCTCTAGGAGGCAAGTTTATTTTGTAATAAATGTGTGAGGGACATGTTTAGATAATTCTTTTAGTTGGAGTGACAGGGAGGAGGAACGGGAAGGGACTGAAATTTTAATGTAAACCAGTATTTCTAGGGAATGTAAAAAATGTCCAAGTTTCATGTCCAGAAGCTGTAGGGGATTTTAATGCCAGTGAGTTCATTTTAGACTCTACCCTCCTCATTGGAAGGCCTCTGGGCACATGTCTGGAATGTAGAAGGAAAGGCAGTGATATGCTTCACCCATGAGTGGAGCTCCAAGATCGCCATATAGAAAAACAAGCCCCAATTCGAAAAACCAAAATCAGTCATTGCTCATGTGCCTAATTTATTTATGTTGTACCTACTATGTGCCAAACCAACTGAAAACATTGTGGAAGATTCTAGGTAGCTCATTTTAAGGAGTATAGAAACACAGATGCATGTATAAAAGTAATTCAAATACACCGAAAGCTATAATATTAATGAAAGAATGGAATGAGAGACTCATGCCTACAAATTATGGTTTATTTGTCCCTTTATTTACTCTTCATTTTATCACACACCAATCTTACAACATAACTGTGCCCAAAAATGACAAAGTAGTTTTGCAGAGAAAGCACCATTCTCCCAGTGTATGCAGTAGGGCGATGAAATAATGCAACTGGTTTTATTTGAGCAATGGAACAAATCCTTCCCATTATGATTGTGTCATGTGCAAATTCGCCAGTCGTTGAGTCCTGCAGCTAGATTCTAGAGGTCATTTTGCCTGTAAAGACAAGCCCGGCTAGTGAGGCTGTGTGCTGTATTTTGAATTTTGACAGCAGAAGTTTCCACAGCCTTCTCGAGTTGTCTATTTCAGCCTAGAACTATTGTCATCTCAAGAAAAGTGTTTGTATATGGTTGAAGTCCCTCAGCTATTGGTTAATTTTATCTCAGCTTTCAGACCCCAGAGCTTAAGCTGCCTCCTTTTTTTTCCTGCCCTAGCAAATGGGGAATCCTTTGCCAGACATGCAGCCTTTTTTGAAATTACAAATAAGTCGATAACTGTAGGACTGACCCAATTACTGGTGCGTGAACTGGGTGAGCCCAAGCCATGTCCTATTGTAGAAACCAGGGGCTGGTGTCAGGATCTCAGGTAGAGAGAAGTTAAAAGCAACACACTCAGCTGTGTGCTGGGGCGATCTTGCCTGGAAGTCAGTGGGGTGGAACGGACTGGGCGAGCCTCCTTGTCAGGCCTCCAGCAGCCCTTTTCAGAGTGCGAGCAGACCTTACAAAGAGGCACTGACCTCGCCTTTCAGATGACGAGCATCTCGCCATGATAACTAACCCCAAGGGGATTTCTTTACAGTGATGTATGGTAAAGGTCAGTCTGAATCAGGAGGAAGTCAGAGGCGGGGGAGGAGTTTAAGAAATGCGGTTGTATGACTTTTGAGAGCACACGGTAACTCAAGTACACGAACTGAGTTCTGTTTGGTATCGAAAGGACCTCCCTGAATGAAACAATTAAGGATTTATAAAGAAGACACATCAGCCATCTTACACAAATAGTGTTTATAAGGATGTAGGACTTAGATGAAATTATTTTATGCTATTAAATGTGGTAGATATCCCCTTAAAACATTTAAACTTCCAATTTATGCCAGTTTATGGGGCATGAATTTGCTTAAATAAAAGTAAATTTTCTAGATGGTTAGAAGGATCACAAATTCTAAAATAGTGGAGATTGAATGAATGAGATATCACTATTTTCATGTTAAGGTTCTGACTAGCTATATTCAGAAAACCCCTAAAAGATAGATTCTACTGAATTCCTATTAATGTGGCTAGAACTGGACTGAAATTTCTAAGAAAACACTTACCAAATCTCTTACGGGTATAAGTAAGGTATGTTGGAGGGAGAACCCAACATTTCTAGATCTTTCCCAGAACTCCTTCTTATGACCCTCACTCCTCTCAAGACACACTTTAAAGGAATAAATAGTTTCATGGATATGTGAGGAGGGTAAGGGGTAAATAATAAAAGATGGCTCTCAGGTGCTTGGCCTGTGTGCCTAGGAAAAAAAAAATAGCAAAATCTGAAATACCAGAGTAAACTTTTCCTTTTTCTTTTCTTTTTTGAGACAGGATCTTGCCACGTCACCCAGGCTGGAGTGCAGTGGCACGATCTCCTGCAACCTCTGCCTCCCAGGTTCAAGCAATCCTCCAACTTCAGCCTCCAGGGTAGCCAGAATTACAGGCATGTGCCGTCACACCTGGCTATTTTTTTTTTTTTTTTGTATTTTTAGTAGAGATGGGGTTTCACCATGTGGGCCATTCTGGGTCTTGAACTCCTGGCCTCAAGTGATCCACTCGCCTCAGCCTCCCAAAGAGCTGGGATTATAGGCATGAGCCACTGCACCCGGCCCAGAGTTAACTTTTCTAAAGCATGACTTTAATCATATCTCACCTGCACACAGATGTTCTATGGCTCAAGATTCCCCACCAAATAGAGTGAAACCGTCAGCCTGGGTCTCTTCATTTCCCATCTCATCAGCCTCCTGCTCCCTTTAAGTAACCTCAATTCCAACCAAACTGGTCTATTTCCCAATGCCCAAGCTCACTATGGTCTTTTCCATCACAGCCCTTTTACTAATGATCTGCCTCTATTTTTGCCTGTCAAAATCTTTGCTTTCAATCCGATTCAATTTGATTCCTTCGTTTAGTCACTTATTCAATCCTGTTCATTCAGAAACCCTTTCATGAGTAGCCACCAACTGGTGAGTTACAGCGTCTGAGAAGCATTCCCTGAATTTCCCAGCTGGAAGTAGCCTGTCCACCTCGCTAATATGTTAGTGTTTTATACCACTCCGAGGTTTATTATAGGCTGCAAGGCAGGTCCTAGCTCTGCCTAGTGCGCTGTCTAAACCTCTGTTGCCCCATCTGTAAACTACTGGTTCCTTTCTCATGGGATTATGGGGTTCTTGTGAGGATTAAATGTATGCAAAGTGCTTAGCATGACATCAGTGCTCTTTGGGTTACCTGTTATTGTTCTTACTATTACTAGTTATTGTGTTTTTATACCTCATTGAAATCTCATTGAGACAAGAGCTGTGACTTACAAACCTCTGTATCCCCTCTAGCACCTGTCTCTCAGAGAATGTTTACTTCAATCATTTAAGCAAGTTTGTTTGGTTGCAAGATGCAGAGACCCTCTTCCATTACCTCAAGAGATGAGTGTTGATTCTAAGACACCCCTGGACTGGAATTGAGAACTCATCAGGTTCCTGGGCTACCTCTTGCTCTTGCAGTATTTCAGTTTCTCTCTCTACATCTATTCTGTTTTCTTTTCCCTATGAACGACTTCTGCTGGTGACTTAGAGTCAAGACTCCCTAGATGATTTTCTAGGTCCACTGCTAATATGAAGGGTCCCTTGTTCAAAAAGCAGAAAAAGCCACCATTAAAGTTATTAAATTTTCTTTCTTTATCCCTCTCTGTCTCTTTCTGTCTCCACCTATTTGCTATTCAATATTATCCTTCCTCAGGCATGGAAATACTCACAGGGCAGATGCAGACTCTCACAGGTGCCTAGGCGCCTGGCCCTGAGACTTGGCACTCACAGCTGGGTTCTCCTTTCTTGCCAGGCACCAGACAGAAGCCATTCTGCACTAAGGGGTGAGGAAGTCAAGCCAGGCATCCCTCCTTCCCATGAGCCCACAGCTGCAGTCCAAGGCAGACAGGCAATCCCCAGGACCCAATGGAATTGCAACTTACACGCATGGTGCACTAGGTACATAGATCAGGGGAGGGCCAAAGACCTGTTCCACTGAATCTCCTACCAAATGAGCCGTGATGTGGCAGCCTAGGGCAGGGACAGCAGCCACCTCACGCATGTGTAGATGCCGCAGGTCACAACAGCCCGACTTTCTCTGGCCTGCACCCAGCTCCCTACAGCACACAGGGCAACTCCCCACAGCACACTGATTGCTGGGTGGTGTGGGGAGAGGCAGGGGAGGAGAAGGTAGAAAGAAATGAGGGGGAGCCACTCTGAGAACATGGGGCAACAGGGGGCAGCGGGAGGCAGGACTGCGGCTGCTGAGACTCCAGCCTCAGGAGCATGTTCCATTGTCACATGGAATTCACTAACAAAACCCACGTTTAAAAATAAAAGAAAGCATTAAATCCAAGCCTGGGGCCCTTGTAAACACAGGCCCTTATTTGACCACTGGTCTCATGCCCATGAAGCTGGACTTTTTTAAATGGCAGCATACACATGAAAGAGCATTAATGTCTCAGCCTAGCTCTCTCTACTATGCCCCTTCTGCTGCAGCTGCTACTGCTAACAGGTTTATTCTATCAGTTTCCAAACAACAGGTAACTAAAGAAGAAATCTGATTGGCCCAACTCTTGTTCATTAGTTTTTTGTTTTGTTTTGTTTTGTTTTAATAAACTACATAGGCCATAGGTTGCTGGACAGCCAATGGGCTGGCTACTGTGGAATCGGTGCCTCTGCCTGGCCCAGTCACAAGAAGCCTGGACTGCAGATTCATGTTGCATGGCCTCCTTGGTCCACTACTTTGTGGGGCTGATGAAAGGATAGCAAGAATTAAGATCTTTAGTATGGTGTTGAATAAATATATTTGAAACAGTGATTCTGATTTTGTAAAAAATGAATGAGACCTGTAAGTAGCAATGTTTTGTTGCTGAATTCATAGTTATGCTTTATATATGAAAGATCTTATATATATGAAAAGGATGAAATGTTTTTGTTAAAATGAATACTTCGGTAAACATTGTATTCAGTCATTTATACTGGCTGCCATGGATTTTGTCTGAATTAATGAGGTTTTGGATCATGTGAAATCATGGGTTTTATAGAACATACTTTAGAGATTATCTTATTCAATTCTTATCATTTTACAGATATAGAATGCATTAATTAGGATATGACAGAATAGGGCAATTAAAGCATAATGCCAAAGCCAGGAAGAATAAAGGAACATCTTAATAAATAAAACTGTGGAAACAAGCAAAAAAACAAAAACAAAAACAAACAAAAAAACACATTTTTCTACGTAAAAATAAATAAAAATCTAACAAAAGTATCCAAAAAGTAGTTAAAGAGGTTAAGATCCTTAATGTAGAAAATATTCAAATAAGCAATAAGGGAAAAAAAGTCAATAGGAAGGTGGACAACAGGCATAGACAATTCACACACACACACACACACACACACACACACACACACCCATGAATACAAATTGCCAGTAAAATGTTCAACTTCATTAAAAAAAGAAATTAGAATATAATTTCTATTAAAAATAAATTAAAATTAAAACAACAATAGGCATAATTTTTCTCTCTGTTGGCAAAGATGAAAAAGAATTATAAAATCCAATCTGATCTATATGTTTATATGAAACAGAATTACTCGTGTGTGCGAAAGGATATTTTGGAGCAGCCTTTTGAAGATCAACTTAACAATATTTATCAAAATACAAAAAATACATGAGTTTGACCCTAAATGTTTTCTTCTAGGTTTGACGCTAAATAAACCCATATATATGTGAACAATGGTATAGGTACACAAGGTTTCACTACACTGTTGTTTTTAAGAGTGACAAATCTGAAAATCTAACAATCCATTAATAGAAGGAAGGTTAATTCATGGTACTTTATTCCATGCTATAAAATACTGTGTAGTAAATACAAAGAATAAGAAAGACTAGTATGTACCATCATGGTAAGACATCCAAGTTATATAGTTAAATTTAAAGAAGATAAAAAAACCACTATACTGTAAACCCATCATATTAAAAATTTTAATATATAACTATATATTTATTAAATATTATATACAATAATGTAAAATATATAATGTTATGCTACAATTTTATAAGATAGGAATATTAGCCACAACCTCTTCTCGGCAGTGGGGTGTGAGGGTAGCAGCAGATAGTCCCTGCTCTCAAGAGCTTACAGTCTAAGAGAGAAAATGAAGCTGGCTGGGACCTCAAAGGATAAACAATATGGTCCAGGGTGTTCTTAGGTATTTATTGAATGAAGCATTTCCATGCTTACAAAAACTCTCAGAAGTAAATATTTTATTCCCATTTATCAGATGACCAAACTGAGATCTGTCTAGAAACACAAGGTGGTGCTAAGTACATGACCAATTATCTCCCCAAGTCCTTAGCCAGCCAGAATTTCACAACTTCCACATTGCATGGTCCTGGCAGCAGCAGTCCATCACCCCCCTCAATGCAAAAGTATCCCAGACATATTCTAATTACAGACAGTATTTGCAGTTTTCCAATATTATCTGATGGATAAAAGCTCTAACAATGGAATTCCTGGGACAAATGATGACATATTTAAAGGCATTTGATATATACTAATGTTTACTTATCTAATTATATTTTATAAAAACTAGTTTTTCTGTACATTTTGCCAGCCAATATATATTTTGTCAAGTTACAATGTACCTGGAGTTCCCAAAGGGCATTTTTCTAAGTGAATGCCAATTTGCATGATCACCAAATACACAAAAGCAGGAGAAATAAATCCAGGGGTGGCACAAGCTAAGGAAAAACCAAAACAAGCCTGTTCTTGCGGCAAAGTAGTTAAACTGTCTTCTTAAGCTCACTCTAGCAGAGTTATTGCCGCTTATTCATAAGGGCACTGGCAACAGCTGTTCACCTGGCCAACCAGGCTCTCCAAAGGAAGATCTCCATATGTTGCAGGGAGAGGCACGTGAGCTGGTTCTTAGTGAGACGTGTCCTTGTTTCCCAGTTCGTGAGTGATGGGAAGAGAAAAGCCCAGACGCAAGATGTATGGAGGAGAAGCCTCTTCTTTGTTTTCCAGGGTTCAAAGGGCTCATTCCTACGTGGTTTCATCAGTGAGGTGGGCAAACAAAACAGGTTTGTAAGTTACACTTTCATTGTTGGGCTTGCCCAAGTCCCAGAAGCAACAAGTGACAGAACCGGGGCTGGAACCCAGGGCTTCCTGAAGGATCTTGTTGCTGTACGTGTTGGGTAAAATACAAAAGAAAAAAAGAAGTTCTGTGAAGTTACAGCAGAGAGAAAATAGGAGGGAGTACAAATTATCCTGATTTTTTGCAAATTTTTATATATAGGCATACCTCAAAGACATTGCAAGTTTGGTTCCAGACCACAATAATAAGGTGAATATCATATTAAAGGGAATCACGCACAGTTTTTGGCTTCCCAGTACATATAAAAGTTACGTTTACACTATACTGTAGTCTATTAAGTACGACTTAATAGGAATAAGGCATTGTGTTTTTTAAAAATGTACATACCTTAATTAAAAATAATTTATTGCTAAAAATTGCTAATGATCCTCTGAACCCTCAGAAAGTGGGAATCTTTTTGCTGGTGGAAGGTCTTGCCTTGATGTTGATGGCTGTTGACTGATCAGGGTGGTGGTTGCTGAAGGTTAGGGTGGCTGTAGCAATTTCTTAAAATAATACAATGACGTTTACCACATCTATTGACTCTCTCTTTCACAAAAGCTTTCTCTGTGGCATGTGATGCTGTTTGATAGCATTTTTCCCACAGTAGAACTTCTGTCAAATTGGAGTCAGTCCTCTCAGACTCTGTTGCTGCTTTATCGACTGTAATAAGTTTATAGAATATTATAAATCTTTTTTCATCATTTTAACAATGTTCATAGCATCTTCACCAGGAGTAGGTTTCATCTCAAGAAACCACGTTCTTTACTCATCCATAGGAAGCAATTTTTCACCTGTTCAAGTTTTACCACAAGATTGCAGCAATTCAGTCCCATCTTCAGGGTCTTCTAATTCTAGTTCTCTTGCTATTTCTACTACCTCTGCATTGACTTTGTCCACTGACGTCTTGAGTCTCTCAAAATCATCTATGAGCGTTGGAATCTACTTCTTCCAAACTCCTGTTGATATGGATATTTTGGCCTCTTCCCAAGAATCACGAATGTTCTTAATGGCATCTAACATGGTGAATCCTTACCAGAAGGTTTTCAATTCACTTTGCCCAGATCCATCAGAGGAATCACTATTTATGACAGCTATAGCCTTACAAAATATGTCTTTTAAATAATAAGACTTTAAAGTTGAAACGACTCTGTCAGGCCTCTGAGCTAAATCTAAGCCATCATATCCCCTGTGACCTGCACGTACACATCCAGATGGCAGGTTCCTGCCTTAACTGATGACATTCCACCACAAAAGAAGTGAAAATGGCCCGTTCCTGCCTTAACTGATGACATTACCTTGTGAAATTCCTTTTCCTGGCTCATCCTGGCTTGAAAGCTCCCCCACTGAGCACCTTGTGACCCCCCCACCCCTGCCCACCAGAGAACAACCCCCTTTGACTGTAATTTTCCTTTACCTACCCAAATCCTATAAAACGGCTCCACCACATCTCCCTTAAGCTTTATTGCTCACACAAAGCCTGTTTGGTGGTCTCTTCACACGGACGCGCATGACATTTTGGTGTCGTGACTCCGATCGGGGGGGGACCTCCCTTGGGAGATCAATCCCCTGTCCTCCTGCTCTTTGCTCCGTGAGAAAGATCCACCTACGACCTCGGGTCCTCAGACTGACCAGCCCAAGGAACATCTCACCAATTCTAAATCTGGTAAGTGGCCTCTTTTTACTCTCTTCTCCAACCTCTCTCACTATCCCTCAACCTCTTTCTCCTTTCAATCTTGGCACCACACTTCAATCTCTCCCTTCTCATAATTTCAGTTCCTTTCCTCTTCTGTTAGAGACAAAGGAGACGCGTTTTATCCATGGACCCCAAACTCTGGTGCCGGTCATGGACTCAGGAAGCCAGTCTTCCCTTGGTGTTTAATCACTCGGGGACACCTGCCTGATTATTCACCCACGTTTCAGAGGTGTCTGACCACGCAGGGATGCCTGCCTTGGTCCTTCACCCTTAGCAGCAAATACCGCTTTTCTGGGGAGCAAGAACCCCCTGACCCCTTGTCTCCCTGTCTCTACCCCTTCTCTGCTTTTCTGGGGGGCAAGAACCTCCCAGCCCCTTTCTCGCTTTTCTGGAGGGCAAGAACCCCCTGACCCCTTATCTCCACGTCTTGACCCCTTTCCTGCTTTTCTGAAGGGCAAGAACCCCCCAACCCCTTCTCTCCGTGTCTCTACTCTCTCTTTTCTCTAGGCTTGCCTCCTTCACTATGGGCAACCTTCCACCTTCCATTCCTCCTTCTTCTCCCTTAGCCTGTGTTCTCAAGAACTTAAAACCCCTTCAACTCACACCTGACTTAAAACCTAAATGCCTTATTTTCTTCTACAATGCCACTTGACCCCAATACAAACTCGACAGTAGTTCCAAAAAGCCAGAAAATGGCACTTTCGATTTTTCCATCCTACAAGATCTAAATAATTCTTGTAAAATGGGCAAACGGTCTGAGGTGCCTGACGTCCAGGCATTCTTTTACACATTGGTCCCTCCCTATTCTCTCTTCCCAATGCAACTTGTCCCAAATCTTCCTTCTTTCCCTCCCGCCTGTCCCCTCAGTCCCAACCCCAAGCGTCACTGAGTCTTTCTAATCTTCCTTTTCTACAGACCCATCTGACCTCTCCCCTCTTCGCCAGGCTGAGCTAGGTCCCAATTTTTCCTCAGCCTCCACTCCCCTACACTATAATCCTTTTATCACCTCCTCTCCTCACACCTGGTCTGGCTTACAGTTTTGTTCCGCGACTAGCCCTCCCCCACCTGCCCAGCAATTTCCTCTTAAAAAGGTGACTAGAGCTAAAGACATAGTCAAGGTTAATGCTCCTTTTCCTTTATCCAACCTCTCCCAAATCAATTAGCGTTTAGGCTCTTTTTCATCAAATATGAAAAACCCTGCCCAGTTCATGGACCGTTTAGCAGCAACCCTGAGATGCTTTATACAGCCCTAGACCCTAAAAGGTCAAAAGGCCGTCTCATTCTCATATACATTTTATTACCCAATCCGCTCTCAACATTAAATAAAACCCCCAAAATTAATTCCAGCCCTCAAACCCCACAACAGGACTTAATTAACCTCCCCTTCAAGTGTACAATAATAAAGTAGAGGCAGCCAAGTAGCAATGTATTTCTGAGTTACAATTCCTTGCCTCCACTGTGGAGAAACCCCAGCCACATCTCCAGCACACAAGAACTCCAAATGCCTGAACCGCAGCTGCCAGAGGTTCCTCCAGAACCTCCTCCCCCAGGAGCTTACTACGAGTGCCAGAAATCTGGCGACTAGGCCAAGGAATGTCCGCAGCCCAGGTTTCCTCCTAAGCTGTGTCCCATCTGTGCGAGACCCCACCGAAAGTTGGACTGTTCAACTCACCTGGCAGCCACTTCCAGAGCCCCTGGAACTCTAGCCCAAGGCTCTCTGACTGACTCCTTCACAGATCTTCTCAACTTAGCAGCTGAAGACTGACACTGCCCGATCGCCTCGGAAGCCTACAGGACCATCACAGATGCTCTAGGTAACTCCCACAGTGGAAGGTAAGTCCGTCCCCTTCTTAATCAATACAGAGGCTACCCACTCCACATTACCTTCTTTTCAAAGGCCTGTTTCCCTTGCCTCCACAACCGTAGTGGTATTGACGGCCAAGTTTCTAAACCTCTTAAAACTCCCCAACTCTGGTGCCAACTTGGACAACATTCTTTTATGTACTCCTTTTTAGTTATCCCCACCTGCCCAGCTCCCTTATTAGGCTGAGACATTTTAACTAAATTATCTGCTTCCCTGACTATTCCTAGGCTACAGCCACACCTCATTGCTGCCTTTTCCCCCAGTTCAAAGCCTCCTTCGCATCCTCCCCTTATATCTCCCCACCTTAACCCACAAGTATAGGATACCTCTACTCCCTCCTTGGTGACCAATCATGCACCCTTACCATCTCATTAAAACTTAATCACCCTTACTCTGCTCAATGCCAATATCCCATCCTGCAGCATGCTTTAAAAGGATTAAAGCCGGTTATCACTTACCTGTTAGAGCATGGCCTTTTAAAGCCGGTAAATTCCCCTTACAATTCCCCCATTTTACCTGTCCTAAAACCAGACAAGGCTTACAGGTGAGAGAAGACCTGTGCCTTATCAACCAAATTGTTTTGCCTATCCACCCCATGGTGCCAAACCCATATACTCTCCTATCCTCAATACCTCCCTCCACAACCCATTATTCTGTTCTGGATCTCAAACATACTTTCTTTACTATTCCTTTGCACCCTTCATCCCAGCCTCTCTTCGCTTTCACCTGGACTGACCCTGACACCCATTAGGCTCAGCAAATTACCTGGGCTGTACTGCCGCAAAGCTTCACAGACAGCCCCCATTACTTCAGTCAAGCCCAAATTTCTTCCTCCTCTGTTACCTATCTCGGCTTAATTCTCATAAAAACACACATGCTCTCCCTGCTGATTGTGTCCGGCTAACCTCCCAAACCCCAATCCCTCTACAAAACAACAACTCCTTTCCTTCCCAGGCATGGTTAGTGCGGTCTGAATTCTTACACAAGATCCAGGACCGTGCCCTGTAGCCTTTTTATCCAAACAACTTGACCTTACTGTTTTAGCCTACTAGCCCTCATGTCTGCATGTGGCAGCCGCCACCGCCCTAATACTTTTAGAGGCCCTCAAAATCACAAACTATGCTAAACTCACTCTCTACAGTTTTCATAACTTCCAAAATCTATTTTCTTCCTCCCACCTAACGCATATACTTTCTGTTCCCCGGCTCCTTCAACTATACTCAGTCTTTGTTGAGTCTCCCACAATTACCATTGTTCCTGGCCCAGACTTCAATCTGGCCTCTCACATTACTCCAGATACCACACCTGACCCTCATGACTGCACCTTTCTGATCCACCTGACATTCACCCCATTTCCCCATATTTCCTTCTTCCCTGTTCCTCACACTGATCACATTTAGTTTATTGATGGCAGTTCCCCCAGGCCTAATCGCCACTCACCAGCAAAGGCAGGCTATGCAATAGTATCTTCCACATCTGTCATTGAGGCTACCACTCTGCCACTCTCCACTGCCTCTCAGCAAGCTGAACTAGTTGCCTTAACTCAGGCCGTCACTCTTGCAAAATGACTACGCATCAATATTTATACTGACTCTAAATATGCCTTCCATATTCTGCACCACCATGCTGTTACCTAGGCTGAAAGAGGTTTCCTCACTATGCAAAGGTCCTCCATCATTAATGCCTCTTTAATAAAAATGCTTCTCAAAGCCGCTTTACTTCTAAAGGAAGCTAGAGTCATTCACTGCAAGGACCATCAAAAGGCTTCAGATCCCATCGCTCAGAACAATGCTTATGCTGATAAGTTAGCTAAAAAAGCAGCTAGAGTTCCAACTTCTGTCCCTCATGGTCAGTTTTTCTCCTTCACATTTGTCACTCCCACCTACTCCCCTGCTGAAACTTCCACCTATCAATCTCTTCCTACACAAGGCAAATGGTTCTTAGACCAAGGAAAGTATCTCCTTCCAGCCTCACAGGCCCATTCCACCACAAAAGAAGTGAAAATGGCCTTAACTGTTCCTGCCTTAACTGATGACATTACCTTGTGAAATCCCTCTTCCTGGCTCATTCTGGCTCAAAAGCTCCCTGACTGAGCACCTTGAGACCCCCCCCACCCCTGCCCACCAGAGAACAACCCCCTTTGACTAATTTTCCTTTACCTACCCAAATCCTATAAAACGGCCCCACCCCATGTCCCTTCGCTGACTCTCTTTTCGGACTCAGCCCACCTGCACCCAGGTGATTAAAAAGCTTTATTGCTCACACAAAGCCTGTTTGGTGGTCTCTTCACACGGATGTGCATGACAGACTCCTTAATTCGTGGGTTGCAGAATGTGTTAGCAGGCATGAAAACAATATCCCTCTTGTATATCTCCATCAGCTTTTGGGTGACCATATGCATTGTCAATGAGCAGTAATCTGCTGAAAGAACCTTTCCCCATCATGCCCCGCCCCGAGCAGTAGGTCTTAATAGTGTGCTTAAAATATTCAGTGAACCATGCTGTAAACAGGTATGCTGTCATCTAGGCTTTGTTGTTTCATTTCTAGAACACAGGCAGAGAAGATTTAACATAATTCTCAAGGACCCTAGGATTTTCAGAATGATCAGTGAGCATTGGCTTCTACTTGAAATTACAAGCTACATTAGCCCCTAACAACAGATCCAGCCTTTCTTTTGAAGCTTTGAAGCCATGCATTGACTTCTCCTCTATAGTTATGGAAGTCCTAGACAGCATGTTCTTCTGATAGAAGGCTGTTTTGTCTCCATTGAAAATCTGTTGTTTAGTGTAACTACCTTCATCAGTGAGCTTAGTTAGATCTTCTGGATAACTTGCAGCAGTTTCTATGTCAACACTTGCTGCTTCTTTATGAACATTTGTGATATTAAGACAGCTTATTTCCTTAACCTCATGAACCAACCTCTGCTGGCTTCTAACTTTTCTTCTGCAGCTTCCTCATCTCTCCTAGCCTTCATAGAATTGAAGAGAGCTAGGGGCTTGTTCTGGATTTGCCTTTGGCTTAAGGGAACATTATGGCTTGTTTGGTCTTCTACATAGACCACTCAAACTTTCTTCATATCAGCAATAGGGCTGTTTTGCTTTCTTATCATTCATGTGTTCACTGGAGTTGCACTTTCAATTTCCTTCAATAACTTTTCCTTTGCATTCACAACTTGGCTGTTTGGCCCAAGAGGCCTAGCTTTTGGTTTATTGTGGCTTTCAACATGCCTTCCTTACTAAGCTTAATCGTTCTATCTTTTGATTTAAAGCGAAAGACATGTTACTCTTCCTTTCACTTGAACACCTAGAGGCCATTGTGGGGTTATTAATTGGCCTAATGTCAATACTGTCGTGTTTAGGGAACAGGGAGGCCTGAGGCAAAGGGAGAGAGAAAGGGGAGTGGCCAGTTGGTGGAGTGTTCAGAACACACAGATTTATTGATTGAGTTCACCATCTTATATGAGCACAGTTTATGGTGCCCCAAACCAATTGTAGTAATAACATCACAGATCACTGATCACAGATGACCGTAACAGATGTACTGATAATTTAAAAGTTTGAAATATTGTGAGAATTACCAAAACGTTACACAGAGACGCAAAGTGAGCACATGATGTTCAAAAATGACACCGATAGACTTGTTTCGTGCAGTTTCCGCAAATCTTCAATCTGTAAAAAACACAATGTCCGTAAAACGCAATAAAGCAGAGAGCAATAAAATGGGGTTTGCCCATCATTCATCTTATTTGATTTATCCTATGATACAAGCAGACAGGTTTGATTACAGAAGCAGTTCAGAAAGTTTGTGTAATTTGTTCAAGATTCCGACTGCTGATACATGGGAGAGCCAAGACCAGAATTCAATTCTTCTAACTCCCAAGTGCAGTACTGTGTTGCCATGGAGTCTGAAACCCTATAATGTTCAGACTTTTCTCAGCCCTGTCTTGCCCTCCCCTGGAATGCCTGTCGGGGGTCTTCCAGCCTCACCTAGGGATCCTGTGGAATGGTCAGTGGAGTACAGGGAAAGGAGTCTAATGTTGTATTATTATCCTGGATCTGCAGTCCCAAATTGCTCAGGAAACTTGCTATGGGTTTTAGTTTTGTCATCTGCAAAATGAAGCGGGTATTATGCACCCACTCCATCCTACAGGGGGCATTGAAGGCTTGGGAGCAGAGTGTGCAAATCCTTTGAGGAGGTCCCTGTGCTGTTCCTGTAGGTGAGAGAGGCTTCCCATTTTCTGTTATTTCAACTCATCTGTCCTTAACAGTGGATGCTCCCCTCAGCCCCAAGCCAGAGGGAGGGGACTGTGCCAGTCTGTGGGATCTGGGCTGCTGTTCCTTTGGGAGCCCTTTTGGGCAGCCTGTTTTCATTGACTGTCCCAGGCAGGCTGCCTAGGGGCCTGTTTTGCTGGAAGAATGAGCACTAGGGGGAAGAGCAACTCCACAGGTGAGCAACAGAGACAGCCAGCTCAGAGCCTTTAAAATGAAAAGTGTTCTCTTGAGAGTGTGCAAAGATCTGATTTGTGATAGATCAAAGTCAGGAAATGCATCACTCCTCCAGAATCAAAGGCTCCTTGCTCTCAGGAATAGACAGCAAAGATTCCTCTTGCAAGAAGAGCTAAGCATAACAATAGAGAGTGGCTGCCACCCTCCCCCAGGCCAGGATAGGGGCCTGGCTGTGTTTGCAAACATCTGCACCTGGGCTGCACCTGCCAGGCAAGGACTGACCTGGAAGCTGCGCAGTGCACCTGCTCTTCTGATTTCCTGTTGTTCATCAGTGGTGGGGATGGGTTGCACTGAACCTTGAATATCCTTCCTTTCTCCATTTGGGGATTGGCTGAGGATGTGGCAGGGCTAGGCAGCCTCCAGTTCCAGCACTTCTACTCATTTCCTCTGTGACCTTGGGCAAGTCACTAGCTCAATTAGATTTCCTCAACAGTCTTGTGGCTTCAAATCTTCTGTTTTATTCCCTCTCAGGGGTTTGGTGAAGGGTTCCATTCCGAGCTTCAGTCAGGACAATGGGTGGGACTTCCTTTGTGATCAGAAAGGAGTCATTCATGTGGCTTTGACTGGAAAGCACAGAAAAGAAGGGAGAACACCCAAGCCCTCCACGGCACTCAGTTCCAACCAGAATTTTTTATTCATCAGTGAAGTTTTATTCATCCATCCATTAATGGATACCTAGGTTATTATAGTATACATACACAACGGAATAGTATTCACACTTAAAAACAAGAAATTCTGTTATTTGCAATAACATGGATTAACCCAGAGGCCATTATATTAAGTGAACTAAGCCAGGCACAGAGACAAATACCACACGATCTCACATATATGTGGAAATTTAAAAAGTCAACTCATAGAAGCAGAGAGTCGAATGGTGTTTACCAGGGGCTGGTGTTGGGGGGTGGAGGGGAAAGGGGAGATGTTGGTCAGTGGGTACAAAGTTTCAGTTACACAGGAGGAGTTTTGGTGATTTATTTCACAGTATGTTGGCTACAGGTAAGAACAATGCATTGAATATTTCAAACAAGCTACAAAAGAGGATTTTGAACCTTCCCCTCACAAAGAAATGATACGAGGCAAGCAGATCACTTGAGATCAGGAGTATGAGACCAGCCTGGCCAACGTGGCAAAATGCCGTCTCTACTAAAAATACAAAAATTAGCTGGGCATGGTGGCGCATGCCTGTAATCCCAGCTACTCGGGAGACTAAGGCAGAAGAATCAATTGAACCTGGGAGGTGGAGGTTGCAGTGAGCGGAGATCATGCCACTGCACTCTAGCCTGGGCAACAGAGGGAAAATCTGTTTTAAACAACAACAACAACAATAACAACAAAACAAAAACAAAGAAATGATAACTATTCAAGGTGATAGATATACTAATTAACCTGATTTGATTATTTCACAGTGTATGTAAGTGTTGAAACATCACCTGTGCCCTATAATATATGTGTGATTATTGCTTGTCTATTAAAAATAAAGCTAATAAAAAAAGAAAATTGAGGCTAGCAAGAGTGATGGTCCTTGGCTCTCCACCCCAACCCTACCCACACAGGTCACTTTAGCCACATTCATTCTTACTTTTACTATCCAAGGATAGGGTGTTCCTTCTCTTCCTCAAAGCTTCCAGGATGCCCTAAACTGCACTGTCTCCCACATCTCCAAAATCTTGTTCCACTGGTCGTGTTCAACCTCTTGCCCACCTGGCGAGCCTTCCTTTCAGCCTGGGAACATACTCAACATATCCTCTCCTGTAAATGAAGCAAACTGAAACTCTTCTCCACACCCATATTTGGCCACAGCCTGATCTCTTTTCTCCCTTTCTCATCCACTCTTGAAAGACTTGTCCATACTCTGGGCCTCCATTTCTGTATTTCACATTCTCAAACACGTTTCAATCTGATTCCAGCCTTCACTACTCTACTGAAACTTCTCTTGACAAAGTCATTGGAAAATCTTAATTGCCAAGTTCAAATCTTTACCACACAAGACCTGTTTGCTGAAAGTGAGACAGTGAAAATGCCATTCTACTTCAGATGTTAGATTTTCTTAGCCTCTGTGATTCCATGCACCTTTGGCCTTCCTGCTATCTCTCTTATTACCCCTTTATCTTCTCTGTGGGGACCTCTTCTACTCACTCATAAAATTCAGCATTCTAGAGTTTTACTCTACACTTTATCATCTAGACTTATCCACTCTTACTGAGTGTTTCAACTCCCACATATAAACTAATAATTTTTCAATAATTATTTCCAGTCCAAAGCTTTCCCCTGAGCTTCACACTTGCATAACCAACAGTGGGCTAGATGTTTTTACCTGGATGGACCATTCAGCATATCCAATACCAAACTTATCATCTCATCCCCAAACATTTTCTTCACCATTTCCAATCTCAGTTGTTGGCATTTCCATCCATGGTGTCATCAGGCCAGAGACCCGAGAAACATCTCCCTCCACCCAAATGCCATCAAACTTTAAGTGCCTCCAGTTGTACCGTATAAGAAAAATGATCAAAATCTGTCCCATCTTCACTATCTTTCCTACCCCAAACTCTGGGAAAAGAGATAGAGTTCTACATGGGAGGGCTTTTGAGGTTCCACGTTAAGAATATGTCATGGACCTGAAGCTACAAAGACCAAAGTTTCCATGTGACTCTGATTTAGAGCCTCTGAGCAGGGTGGACAGCAACTGGGATTCATATAGAGCCATAAACACAGCAGCTCAGTGAGATGTCCCACACTATTATTCCCAATGGAAACAATTGCTTCTACTTCCCAACTGTCAGGAGATAAGCTGGAATAAGTCAGAAGTAGTTAAGTTGTCTCTGGATTACACACTATCAGATATTCTAAAAGACAGTGGACTCAATTGCTTCTCCAAGATACTGCCTAGATTTTTAATGTTGGTAAACCTAATCAGGGCTGAAGAGAAAAAAGAGGTGAATTTGTCAGCCAGATGGGAACAAGACAGACATGCAGAGCTCAGATTAGAGATACTGCAGTGGACATTAGCAGTTGGAAGTGATGATGGTTTGACTCCACAACTTGAAGACATACCCCTGACGGGTGTGATCCCAGAGCATGAAATAAGTGTTCTCCGATCAAGGTCAGGAACTCTTACAAGCACTGTCTATAGAAATTCTGAGGCCAGAGCGCCTATCCCATGACCAGCTATAGGGCCTCAAAGAGGGAGAAATAATTTTTAGTTCTAAGGGAAATTATTTGCCTGTGTTATATGGTTTCAGAATGTCCTGGAAAACCTTCTCCTCTTAAGCCTATAGCTCCATTAGAATAGCATCTACCATTTCGTGTGAATTGGGTTTGTTTTTTCCCTTTCTTCAATCTTATACCTTTCTTTTAAAGAATAATTATTCTTTCATTTTAGTAATTTCAACTTGTCTTTTTGGTTCAGGGAGTACATGCATAGGTTTGATACCTGGGTATATTGCATGATGCTGAGGTTTGAGATATGAGTGATTCCATCTCCTAATCTCCTAAATAGTGAGCACAGTACCCAATAGTTTTTCAGCCCTTGATCCTTTCTCTCCCTACCCCTTCTGGCATCCCCCAGTGTCTATTGTACCATCTTTTTTATTTTTTTTCCTTTGATACACAGTCTTGCTCTGTTGCCCAGACTGGAGTGCAGTGGCATGATCTCAGCTCACTGCAACCTTAGCTTCCTAGGGTCAAGTGATTCTCTTACCTCAGTCTGTCAAGTAGCTGGGACTACAGGTACATGCCACTACACCTGGCTAATTTTTGTATTTTTAGGGGAGACAGGGTTTTGCCATGTTGGCCAGACTGGTCTCGAACTCCTGATCTCAGGTGGTCCACCTACCTCAGCCTCCCAAAGTCCTGGGATTACAGGTGTGAGCCACTCTGCCTGGCTTGTACCTTCTTTATGTTTGGTTATGAGTACCCAATGTTTAACTCCCACTTTTAAGTGAGAACATGTAGTGTTTGGTGTTCTGTTCCTATCTTAGTTTGCTTAGGATAATGGCCTTAGGATAATGACTCCATCCATGTTGATGCAAAGGACACGATTTTATTCTTTTTATGGCTATGTAGTATTCCACTGTGTATATATACACAACATTTTCTTATCCAATCCACCACTGATGAATGGCGTCTAGGTTGATCCATGACTTTGCTATTGTAAATAGTGCTGTGATGAACATACAAATGCATGTGTCTTTTTGGTAGAACAATTAATTTTCTTTTGGATATATACCCAGTGCTGGGATTGCTGGGTTGAATGGTAGCTATATTTTACTTCTCCAAACTGTTTTCCCCAGGGACTAAACTAATTTACATTCATACCAACAGTGCATAAGCATTCCCTTTTCTCTGAAGACTTGCCAGAGTCTGTTATTTTATTTATTTATTTTTTACTTTTTAATAGTAGCTATTCAGACTGGTATAAGATGGTATCTCATTGTGGTTCTGACTTTCATTTCTCTGATGATTTGTGATGTGAGGCATCTTTTCATGTTTATTAGCCACTTGTATGTCTTCTTTTGAGAAGTGTCTGTTCATGTCCTTTGCCCATTTTTTTAATGGGGTTATCTGTTTTTTGCTTGCTGAATTGTTTAAGTTCCTTATAGATTCTGGGTATTAGACCTTTGTTGGATGCATCATTTGCAAATATTTTCTCCCATTCTGCAGGTTGTCTGTCTACTCTGTTGATAGTTACTTTCTTTGGATGAGCAGAAGCTCTTAAAATCTTTAAGCTCTTTAGGTCCCACTTGCAATATTTGGTTTTGTTGCAATTGCTTTTGAGAACTTAGTCATAAATTCTTTCCCAAGGCCAATGCAAAGACTTTCTCTTAGCACCTGTCACATGCTGCTCTAATAGTTGGTTATCATTCTGTCTCCTAGCTAGTAGAGCCCTTGGAGTCCTCAGGAGGCTACTAGTCATTCATCTTTGTGTCCAGAATGGTGTCTCCTAGGTTTTCTTCTAGGATTCTTATAGTTTGAGGTCTTACATTTAAACCTTTAATCCAACTTGAGTTAATTTTCGCATGTATATGGCAAAATGTAGGGGTCCAGTGTCATTCTTTTGCACATGGCTAGCCAGCTGTCCCAGCCCCATTGCTTATTTTTGTTGGTCTTATCCCTTTCTAAGGTATCCTGTATACTGCTCTTAGAGTGGTCTTTCTAAATTATATGTCTAGGCTGGGCACAGTGGGTCACACCTGTAATCTCAGCACTTTGGGAGGCCAAGGCAGGCAGATCACCTGAGGTCAGGAGTTAGACACCAGTCTGACCAACATGGTGAAACCCTGTCTCTACTAAAAATACAAAAATTAGCTAAGCATGGTGGTGGGCACCTGTAATCCCAGCTACTTGGGAGGCTGAGGCAGGAGAATCGCTTGAACCAGGGAGGCGGAGGTCATAGTGAGCTGAGATGGCACCACTGTACTCCAGCCTGGGAGACAGAGCGAGACTCCATCTAAAAGAATTTTTTAAAAAAAGTATACGTCTAATATCATATTCTTCTCTAAGGCCTTTCACTGATTTCCTTTACCTTTCAGATAAAGTTCTAATTCAGCTAAACCTATTACATCCTTTGTGATCTGACGTCTACATTTCCCTCTAGCTTGCCTTACACTTCCCTTCCTCTGGAACTCTTACTCCAGCTATATTGAAACACATGCAGTTCCCTGAGAAGAACATGCGTGTCTGGGTTTCCATACCTTTGCACATGTTATTCTCTCTTGCTGTAACAAATTTCTTCTTGCTAATGTCAAAAATCAGCTTTGGTATCTCTCTTTACTCTCTCAGCTGGCAAGCTCTGTGTCCCTAAAGCACCAAGGCCCCTCCTCTTCACACCTGTCACATGCTACTCTAACTGTGGCTTATCATTCTGTCTCCCAGCTAGTAGAGCCCTTGGGGTCCTTTAAAGGCTCCTAGTCATGCATCTTTGTGTTCCAGTGCTTAGGAGAGTATCTGTCATATAGGAGGTGCTCTACAAATGTCTCACAGCAAGCTTTGTCTGAGGAATGGAGAAAAAAAGAAAGAAACTGCATACGTGGGAGGAGAAGTCCTCATGTCAGACGGGAGGAGAGAATGCCTTCTGAGAATGTTTTGCTTCATAGTTGAGTTGGGAGTTGAACTCTAATTCAGCAATGGACAGATGACTCTATATTTCCTGGCCCCATTGGCTTCAGGTACACTCAGTCAGCTGTTCACACTGCACCAAGTTACCTCTTCATTGCCCAGCCTTCCATTTCACTTTGCACTTTTGAATGAGGGCAACAAATTTGACAATGTGGAGCTACCTTTAAAAGTGAAACTAAAAATGGGGGCATGCCCCTTCTTCTCCAACCAGACTTCTTTTCTGTATACCCCATCCTACCTCCTTGTACACCTGCCCACCTCTCTGTGATCAAGTTTTAAAATGCATCAATAAAATGTTCCCCAACGTAAATTGATTCTTCTGCTAATACACAGTGGCAGCTTTTAAATACAGGAGGCTCCAATTGTCACTTTCAATCATAGGCTCTGCTGAGGGAGACTTAGAAGGACTTAATCATCTTAAGAAAACAAACAGGCCCTCTGCTGAGGAGCAGCATGCCGACAGACAGATAGATAGGAGGGAGGACAGAAATTGGCATGCCCAGGATCCTTCCTGTGATCCATATGATGCAGTTCCAGCACTTACAGACCAGGTCCCAGAGAACGAAACTGACAACTCGACATGCCCCTTATCCTTTCCAATTAGCATCTAGTTCATGTTCTTTCTCTCTTGCTTTCTCCCTCCCTAAGAGCATCTGGCCCTTTTAAAGGAACAAGGTCTCTTGTTGTTCCCTATCCAACTCTCACTCCTCACCTGAACTGGTCCCAGTCTATCAAAACTTAGAATGTGACAGCTGAAAAGATCTAGTCCATAAGAGGTCTAGTCTAGTACCCTCATTTTACAGAGAGTTCAGCTTGGGAGAGCCATTTATAAATGGCCAGATAGGCTAGAGTTGAACCCAGATCTGCCAATTACCAGCCCAGTTCTCTTCAGCTTCTCAACTGGCTACATATTAGCATCATCTGGGGATCTTAAGAAGAAGAATAAAAGGAGAATTAAAAAAACTTGTGCCCAGACCCTAGGCATAAGTAGACTTTAGGAACTCCCCAGGTGGCATTAATGTAAAGCCAGAGTTCAGAATCACTGAATGCACGCAATGTCTTTCCAGACTCTGTTCAGATTCACTGGGCACTGTATGTGGAGGGAGATGTAATTAGGGAGAAGAAAGCTGGGTTGTTGTATATTGAGAAGCAGAAATGAACTCTGTAAGATCTTTTGGCCAGGCTCGTTGCGGTGGCTCATGCCTGTAATCCCAGCACTTTGGGAGGCTGAGGTGGGTGGATCAGGAGATAAGGAGTTAAGAGACCAGCCTGGCCAAGATGGTGAAACTTTGTCTCTACTAAAAATACAAAAATAATAATAATAATAATAATAATAATAACTGGGCGTGGTGGTGGGCACCTGTAATCCCAGTTACTCAGGAGGCTGAGGCAGGAGAATCACTTGAACCTGGCAGGCAGAGGTTGCAGTGAGCCAAGATTATGCCACTGTACTTCAGCCTGGGCGACAGAGTGAGACTCTGTCTCAGAAAAAAAAAAAAAAGGAAAAAAAAAAAGATATTTTGGCCAGACCAGAGATCCCTAACTAGGGATGTTTAATTCCCTCTGAAGGAGTTTCTTGTTTCGTTTAAACCAGCACAGGGCTATCAACCATTTTTTGCTGGGCATGGAACTTGGTATTAGGTGTTATTAATTTGGTGTTATTAAATGTGAAGACACAGACAAAAGGACACTGGCCCTTCGTTTCTGAAACAATAGATCGCATATTATTTAACAAAATAACTTAAAATCTTTACAAGGAAACATGTGTTCAGAAGCTTGCAGACACACTAGCCCCTGGGTTAAGCACACAGCTGCCCCAAGGGCCATGAATTATTGGCTTCTTAAGCCCAAGGCGTCATTCAGGGTCCTGCTCACAGTAGGCACTCCATAAATGCTTGATGTCTGGACTGAAACTCTAAGCCTGAAGCTGAGGAAGGAACTGGCAATAAAAACGATCTAATAGAACAGTTAGGAACTGTCGTGAGTTAGCCCATCTGTAAGGTCAGAAGCTCCCCAGAGGGCAGCTAGGCATGTGCCCGAAAGCAAACTTCCCACACCTGGCTGATCATAAGCCTCAGCTGGGGATATTCAAAATACCATATAGATTCTTGATCTGGCCCAGACATACTGAGTCAGAGTTCCCAAGAGTGCTACCTGGAAATCTGCATTATTTTATAAGTGTCTTGGGCAATTCTGATCATCAGTCAGGTTTGATAACTTCTGCTTGAGGAAACTTTAAGCCTGAACTTGAATCACCACATAGTGAAGTGATTTAACCTTTACATGGGAGTCACACTGACTAAACTAACTGATTTCTGTCATGATGTGAAAACTTCCTGGCTGTTCCTCCTCAGCAAGTCACCCTAACTCTGTGAGCCCATTTTGTCATTTGTAAATCTGCAAAGGGTGGCTCTAATGTGGGTAAAACACGAGCACAATTCCTGGCAGAAAGTAAGTGCTCAGTCGTTGAAAGCTATTGCTATTTGAGCTTTCCTTCCATGTTGGAGAATGGGTCTCAGTGGCCTGAGGTTTAGGGAGTTGGAAGGTGGGTCCTTCCCTCTCTAGCCCTGGTCAGTTCAAGACAGATAACTGAATACCAGGGGAAGGAAGTGAGAACTTTCATTTTTAAAAGTGTCTTCCAGTATAAAATGAGCCAGGTAAAGTGCTGCAATCTTTGCTCTCCTAGCGCTCATTGGCAATGTGATCTGGCAAGACCTTGAACTGGGTTTCAAAATCCTTTTGCAAAATGGAGATAATAATGCCCTATGTCCTGCCATATTCACAGAATCCAGGATGATTAAAAACACACCAAACCGCAGTTCTACCTTGTTTAAACAGATATTTATTGAATGCTTGTGACAGTCAGGCTTCGTGCTAAGTGGTGTATGTGCATTATTTCATGCATGCCATGGCATTATCAGTAGGTTCCAAGTTGCACCCATTTTATAGTACAAGCAAGGCTTACAGAAGACAAGTAACTCAAGGTTACTGATAGGAGGTGAAGCTGGCATTCAAACCCAGGCCTGTAAGACTTCAGACTAGACAGATAGCCATAACCACTATGGTCCTCATGTCATCACAGCCCACCAGAGTTCCAGACCCCATCATGTTCCTTCTCAAATTAAATCTTCCCATTGGCCAGGAATGCTAAGTATCATTTTCTTCCATGTCCAATTCAGGCTTGAATCCAAGGCCTTAGCTTTTCTATTATCCTACTGCTTTTTCCCATGGCAAGACTTAAAACCTAAAAGCAGCATGTTAAAGAGAGCTTGCTACATAGGACTGTACTTCAAGGAATTCTCATCAAATCAACTTTATGAATTCAGCTTTGTACATTCATTAAAAAATAACACAGCCAGCTGTTTTGATTTGCTAGAGTGCTTAGTTGTAGATGTGCCTCCATTTAGGAAAACTCGGCATGTAAGACTCCGTAGTGACAAAACAGGTATATTTAAAGGTGAATAATTACACATTATAGAATGATTTTCTTTAATTTTTTAAAGAGTTCTCTAAATTTGTTTCTTTTATTAAATATTTGTCAAAGAGACTGGAGCGGAAAGAGGGAGGCAGAAAAATTTCACATGTTAAAGAAAGAATGATCCAGAACATCTCTAAATAATGATGAGAGTCGCTGGAAACAGGGGATCATGTTTACCCAAAGAAATCATGTTATCTACAACTTTTCAGGAACACGACTATTGCACAAAGAGAAGTACGCCTGAGGCTTCTTGATGTTGAATCAGAGGTTACAACATAGACTCAAAGGGCTGGATTTGTGCCTGTTAAGTGAAAAACAGCACGAGATGTGAATCAGTCGATATCCCTCTAGTGCTGAACACTGCCTTCTGAGTCACAGCCTGGCTCTCCTGGTCCAGAGATCTGTTTCACGGGAACCTGAAAACCTGCCAAATCCATCACCCATGATGAGCAGGTGAGCTGAGGGGCCCCTGATTTATGTCAGACCATCCTAGGGGCAGAACTGCCTTGCAAAAGGACTGTCAGAACTGATCAATGAATAAATGAAGTCACTGACCAGGGGACGGCTCACTCTCTTCATTTTTAAGAATTTTGCAATGAGAAAATCACTAAGATCCATGTTAGGACCTGATAATATTAGCCTAAATCCCCTCTTTTATACTCTTTTTGGGGCTCGGGAGGGGGAAGGAGGGAAATATGTAAGGCAAGAGATTTTGGACTGAATATATCTTCCAAGGTGAGTATATGGGGTGTATGCTGAGTAGGGCAGGTTTGAGATGCTGCTCAGGGACTTTCTGAAGTTGTGAGGCCCTGATCTGCATGGGAAAAAACCAGACATGTTGCACAGACACTCATTTGTCAATTTCCTCTGTGACTGGGCTCAAAATGGCTGTGTAAATAACTCGCCAGGGAGGATGGCAGAGCAAAGCGCTGGCAGTTATTGTGCTATGAAATATGCATTAATTGCATTAAACATTCAGTCTGAAACTCAGCGGTGAGGCCCTTTTTGTCAGTTTTTATAGTGCACAGACAGACAGACCGGGATGCGGATGGCAATGGCCTTCTGTGTAGACCCTGACGCTGTAACACCCTGAGCCGCTCCTCTGATGTTCCAGGCGTGGCCTGTGGCTTCCTGTTCAGCAGCATGCTGCTAATGAGGCCAGGGTCACTAGCTCTCGCTCCCTAGGAGCCCCCACCTCTGCTCTGTTCCCCAGACACCGCCGACCGTGTCTTGAATCTCAGCCAGTCATCACTCGTACATGTCGCTGGTCACAGTGGGGCTGGGTGTGAAGATGGAGGGCTCAGCAGAATCTGTCCCCATCGGTGGAAAACAGCCTTTCCTCTAACAAGGCAGTTCTCACTTGGATTTGATTATTGCATTTGAAAACCCAAGGTGTGCTTTATAAGAGGAAGAAACCATGTCAAGGGATAAGAGCCAAATGTGTAAGGATGCCTTTGAAGGGAGATAATGGAGAGAGAAAGCGACACGAGAGAGGGAGAGAGAGGGTGATAAATATATAGATGTGCTGTTATGCCTGTAATCCTAGCACTTTGGAGGCCGAGGCAGGAGGATCACTTGAGCCCAGGAGTTCAAGACCAGCCTGGGAAATGTAGTGAGACCCTGTCTCTACAAAAAATTTTAAAAATTAGCTGGACGTCATGGTACACACCTATAGTCCCAGCTACTTGAGAGGCTGAGGCAAGAGTATTGCTTGAACATAGGAGTTTGAGGTTACAATGAGCTTTGACTGCACCACTGCACTCCAGCCTGGGTGACAGAGGACTGTCTCAAAAAAAAAAAAAATTAAAAATTAAAATACATGTGTATATGTGCTGGAAGAGTTGAGCATTAAGATTTGGAGTGCCTTTGATCTTTCTGTTTCCATCAAATTCAACACAAGTCTCACTCTGATATTCAAGGTCCTCTTCAATAAGTCCCAGCCCAACTTTCCTAGGTTTGCCGTCCATGGTTTCCCTGCTCTAAGCCATACTGTAGCCAAACTGCATGACATGTTTCCTGAATTTACTTTTCTGTCTTTCTGCCTTTGATTGCCATAGAAAGACCAGTCATCCTGGTTTGCTGAGGACAGTACTGGTTTTAGCACAGAAAGTGGAACACCTCAGGAAACACTTCAGTGCTAAGTACTCCAGGTCAGTTGGTCACCTTACTGTTCCCTCTGCTTGCAGTGGATGGCCTCTCTTTCTGCCTCTGTGCCTTTGTAAATCCTTCAAAGTCCACTCTTCTCCATCACTCATTTTATAATTTTTTTACACTGATTTATCTGCATCCACAAACTTCTAATAAACATCCTTCATTTATGCTTCTCTCTCTATCCTAGCATTCATTCAACCAACATTTATGGAGAATGCATAGGTGTCATATCTTCTGCCAGGCACCCTGCCTGCAGGGAACTCACAGTCTGTGGAGGGAAATGGTAATTCAGTACTTATAATAGAGTGGAATAAATCATTAAAAGGGTTATTCACAAATTAAGAGGAAAGTGAAAACTGTCAAAGATAGATCAGAGATTTAGGACTAGAAAAATTGCTGAAAAGTGAGGTAAAGTTCTAAAAATTCTGAAAATTCCTTGTAGATCTGAGGTCTTCATTGTTAATATCTCCTCACTAGCATTATCCATACGGTAACTGGAAATTCTTTTGAGTTCACTCATAATTCTATTTGTGAAGGAAAAAATCCATGCTTTTTCTTAGTGCAACAGTAATATATGGTAATTTTGGAAAATTTAGGATATTATACATGTTTATGGGTGTTTTTGGGTGCATGTACTATAGCATCACCCAGGGATAACCACTGTTCACATTTTAGTATATAATCTTCCAGATTTTATGTGGAAATGAAGATACAGATTTTAAACAAAATGAGATTTTACTAGACATACTGTTTTATAACCCAATATTAACAACAGATATCTCCACACACTTGTGTGTGTGAATACAAACATCTGCAACATCATTTAAAATAACTGCATATACTTTATCACATGAGTGTTTTTCATTTATTTAACTATTATCGAATAATTAGATCATGTCTCATTTTTTACAATTACAAATAAGACTGCAATAAACATCCTTAAAAATACATACAGTATTTGAAAGTCCTTTGTAAACTGTAAAGTGTTCCAAGCAAGTAAGTTCATCATGCTGATTTCTCTCTGGAATTTCATCTGCGTCTGCCTGGGGACTGCTGGGGACGGGAGTCTCTCTAGTTTGGTTTTGAGCTAGGCTAGGAACTGAATCTCCTCAGTTGCTTCCTCTCATGATTTTCCTAATGGGCATGACTCTCCATTTTCCTGAGAAAATGTCCTTGTCAAAATGTATTTGTCCTAAGGATGGACAAACTGTATTTGTCCTAAGGATGTTAGAGAGAGGGGGAACACACCTACCAAACCCTTTGTTATGAGAAATCCCTATCTTGAGGTCCCCAGGCTAGTACTCTTTTCACAAAATACAGCCTGGAAAAGTACATTCCTCCTCCTACCCTGCCCAGCACCCTCAGCAGGTCCTCATGGATGGAGAAAACTCTGTAGGTATAAGCCCAGCAATTTAGCTCGACTTGGAAGGGCCCAAGAAACTGGTTAGTAAACAAAAGTGATTTTCCTTAATCAGGGCTGGTCACACGTGAGAGCCCTAACTGCCGGAGTTCCACCTGCTACTTCCTAATCCTCCTCATCCCCCTTGCCCCACCCTCTAGGGACCTTGGCCTGGCCCTTCCCAACTCCCCGTTCCCCACCTGTTGCTGTGATTTCTTTGGTGGTGGGCAGGGGAAAGAGCCTCCCTGAAACCAAATATTGGCCAGGGGCAGAGCCAGCCTCCCTCCCTCCTCACCCTGGGAAAGCTGGCTCTGCACTGGGAAGTCCTCGCTAACTGGAATTACCTGGGGCACCTTTCCCAGGCACCACTTTATAGCCATAACGAAGAGCCGTCTTTCCAGCACCATGTAAAGGAAGAAGACCCTGATTTACTAAGACCAGCCCAGTTTCAGCCTTGAAGCATGTAGGGTTGCTGCATATTAGATTTTGCATGCGTTGCCCTGGCTTTTCCTTCCAAGCAGTCCAGTCTGCTTACTATTCCCTGTACACACCCTACTTATTCCTGTTTCATGTCTCTGCCGATGCTAGTCCCTTGCCTCAAATACACTCTGATATTTATAAATCTTTTTCGCTTAGCATTTCAAAAGGCCGTTCTGTCTATGATCTCATCCATTTGGATCATATCATGATCCCCACAGCAACCCGGGGAGCTTTTGTTATTACTATTATTTAAATTACTATTCCCTGTTACATTTGAGGAACCGAGGCCCAGAGACGCCCAATGACTTGTTCAAAGTCACATCAGTAGTCACAGAAAGAGCAGGAATTAGACCAACGACTCTGTGTCTCCAGTCCTGGTGTTTCTTCACCACCACCCACTGTGTCCCCATTACACCTAAAACACCTCACTAGGTGCCTGCGCCCATCTCAATCCCTGTAGTTGTTTTTGCCTGCACCTGTCCATCATGTCCATGCCTGTTAGGTTACACTACTCCACTTTTTGCTTGAGGAACCATCCCCATGCCCTCAGGTCATGTGATTTTGGTGGACTGACCTCATCACTTCGCTTAGTGAGTGAACACGTAATCAGAGCTAGCCAATCAGAGCAGTCCAGGGCCCCCTGGCCATACTGATTGGCTCAGAGGAGAACACGTGACCAGCCAGCACAATGGGGTGCAATTGCAGGTCCTTTTGCTAGAGTTGTCTGGAAAGAGAATCTTCCTGTTGCAATTTCTAAAACTGCAGAATGTAAGCATGGAGTTTCTGGGCCACCACATGGAGATGCCTTTCTGAGAATGAAGCTGACAAAGAGTAAAGCAAAGAAGTTGCAAGAGAGCTAAATCCTGAAGATGTTACTCAATTCATTGGATTCTGCATTGCCCGAAGCCAATTTGAGTCAGTTCCCAAATGCTGGTTTTAGTTGCATTTCTGTCACTTGCATTAAAAAATAGAGCCTTAAGGATTTCACCCTGCCCCCTCCTTTTGGAAATTCTCCTTTTATTTCTTGCTTCTATATCTTCTCCTTGTATGGTCTGCCTACCTGTTGCGCTGGATGAAAATACTGTCAACATTACATGCTTGAGTCTTCTTCCTGCTTTGTTATAACCAGTTTGAAGACAGGAACTGTGCTAATTCTCTTCTTTTCTTGTATTTGTGCAGTAGAAGGAGCACAGACTTTGAAATCAGAACACCTATAAGTTCTACCTCTATCACAAGATGAATGGTCTTGAATGGATAACTTTAATTTCTTCTTACAAATCATTTTTAAAATCTGTAAGATAAGACTTTAGACTGGGCATGGTGGCTCACACCTGTAATTCTAGCACTTTGGGAGGCCGAGGTGAGAGGATCAGTTGAGGTCAGGAGTTCAAGACCAGCCTAGCCAACATGACAAAAATCCCTCTCTACTAAAAACACAAAATGAGCCAGGCCTGGTGGCACGAGCTTGTAATCCCAGCTACTTAGGAGGCTGAGGCAGGAGAATCACTTGAACTTGGGAAGCGGAGGTTGCAGTGAGCTGAGATTGTGCCACTACACTGCAGCCTGGCTGACAAAGCGAGACTCCATTTCAAAAAAAAAAAAAAAAAAAAAAAGATAAGACTTTAAGCATAAAAACCTACCTTGCACATTTATTATAACTGTCAAATAAAGTAGCATATATGAAAGTCCTTTTCAAACTGTTAAAATGCTAGTTATTCCACTGTAAGGGATTACTTAAAACAGTGTCTGGCATAAAGTAAGCACCCTAAAAGTGTCTGTTAAATTGAAAACTAAATAAAAATAATTTTTAAATTCAGCTTTTGTTTGTTGCCATACATTGCTTAAATCCTGTGCTTTAAGAGCAGGTTGATGGCAAATTGGGAACAAGCATTTAGATGCCTCAGTGATTTTTTTTGTTTGTTTTGTTTTTGCAAATTTGTGCCTAGGGTTCCTCATTGGCTCTTCCGTTTTCAATGAGACCACACACAATAGTGGCTTGAGCACTACCTTGTAAGAGCTGGTTTTGGAGAGGAGTTAGACTAGGGAGTGTCTACCATCTTAGGCCATAATTGCTCACTCCCGCCTCCTAGTTTCAACCATTTACCAGCCCTCCCCAACAATAAAAAAGTACAAGCAGAGAAATAAGATCAGCTTAGGACATTGCCTGCTGGAAGACATTCGTGCATTTCTATAGCCTTTTTGTAGGCCTTCTTTGGCAGTCACAAAAGCTTTTACATGCATATTTGGACAATGCATGGTGGCCTTAGCTCCTTGTTGGTTCCAGCTGAGAAAGAACTCCTGAGTTGGAAACTGAGGTCAGTATAGTTCAAAGGCAAGCTCCTGGTAGCCTGGCCCTCTTTAGATTCCTGGTCACTCACCCATCGACCCAGGTGAACTTCACTAAGAGAATTTGAAAATGCCCCAAGGAAATAGTTTTGCTAAATCATTCTGTTTAGAGAATCAGGAGAAATGAATGCCTAAACTTGCCATCATGGTTCATGAACTTCCTTATTTTTTTAAAATGCTACTAATTTTTGAGCACTTATCTGTGCTAGACCCCATAAATGAGCATATAACATGTTTTTATGTGTTTAATTCTCAACTTATCTCCCTAAGGGAGGTTCCATCATTTTGTTACCTAAAAGGGGTCCTGATCCAGACCCCAAGAGTGGGTTCTTGGATTGCATGCAAGAAAGAATTCGGGGCAAGTCCATAAAGTGAAAGCAGGTTTATTAAGAAAGTAAAGGAATACAAGAATGGCTACTCCATAGCTCCCTTGGGGCTTTTGATTGGCTATTTTTATGGTTATTTCTTGATTATATGCTAAACAAAAGGCGGATTCTTCAGAAGTTTTCTGGGAAGGGGGCAGGGATTTTCCGGAACCGAGGGTTCCTTTTCCTTTTGGACCATATAGGGTAACTTCCAGATGTTGCCATGCATTTGTAAATGGTCATGGTGCTGGTGGAAGTGTCTTTTAGCATGCTAATATATTTTCATTAGCATATAATGAGCAGTGAGGATAACAGAGGTTACTTTTGTCACCATCCTGGTTTTGGCAGGTTTGGGCCTGGTTCTTTACTGCATCCTGTTTTATCAACGAAGTCTTTGTGACCTGTATCTTGTGCCGACCTCCTATTTTATCCTGTGACTAAGAATGTCTAATCTCATGGGAATGATCCCAGCAGGTCTCAGCCTTGTTTCACCCAGACCCTATTCAAGATGGAGTCGCTGTGGTTTGAATGCCTCTGACAATTTCCCTGTTATGGAGAGGCTTAAATAACTCACAGAAGGTCTCGTAGCTAGTGAATGGAAAAGTGGGGTTTTAAACCTCAGGGTTTTTTTTATTCTAGTGTCTAAGCTTTTCCCGTCTAGTATACCTGTTTATTATGAGATTCCATGATGTCCACACCCACTTTTTAACAGCCTAAACACCCCCCTTTTAACAGCATTTTTTGAATTATGTCTAATATCACATATGTGTACATTTATATTTATACAATATCATAATTTATCAAGATTAGGAATTGAATTCTATTTCCCTCTGCATTTCTAGCAGTGAGAACCATAGAGGGAAATGCCACACAATGGTAGATAGGTGGATGGTTGGAGGAATGAGAAATATACAAGAGGGTCTCTAGTCTCAAAGATTTTACAATTTAGCAGGAGAGAAAAAGCATAAGTATATGGAAAACTAAAAATTTTAATAAGAAAGTCCCTAATACAACCATGATTGTTTATCAATAATCATGGGGACTGATAAACTTATTGTTATCCTCGAAGGGTAGAGAGAGAGATGCCTTTGGGCTGGTTCACACCAGAGTATGTGCTTAGTGGTTGCTCTTTGAATTTTTAGTTCTGATTTCCTATTTCATTCTTTCTCTGTGATGAGGAACACAGTGGCCTCAGTTCTATCCAGCATCCGCACCCCACACCCTTAGCGGGGAAGACGCTGAGTAAGCATTGGTTTATGAAGATTGATGACCACTCTTAGATTACTCTCAGTCGGTGTGGGGCCCTGAGCTTCCTCAATTTTCATTTAATTAGCTTCCCCCTTTCTTCAGCTTTGCCCAGGGAAAGATAGCTCTTGTTGTCTCTAAGAAATGTTTTGCCAGTCCCCACCCTTTTTGAAGCCACCCTGTGGAATGTGGAGGCCTTGGTTAGAAGAGGAAGTAGTCAGACTCCGTCTCAGTCTGACTCTCCTGTACCCTCCCACTTCCTCCTCCCCAAGCTCAATTCAAAGTCACTTCTAGTTGTCTTGGCTTTATCCTACCTGGGACAGTCCTCAGGTTCCCAGATGTCATAAATAATACTTATATCACGTCTTTTATTGTATAAGCACAACTGAACTTCTTCCTCACTCTCCACCCTCCTTGAACTATCTCTGATTCTCTGATCTTTCAGTTCCCACAGCTGGGAACAGTCCAGGAATTACTTCTGAACATGCGCTGATCAATTTGTTTTTACCTCTCCAGGTAGGGAGCAAGTAGGAAGGAATAACCAAGTTGCCTCTGTTTCCAAAACTTTCTAGAAAATTGGCAAGTTGCTAGACCTAATAAATAAAAGCCGCCTCACTGTGATAATAGCCTGCCTGGGATGACTATCCCAACCGCTCCTTACATTCAACTCCCCCACACTTGCCATCTTGCTTTCCCTCTCTCTGGTTCTTAAAATAATGTATCTATGATATGAAATTCTGTTGATTCCGGATTCAGCCCCAAGTGTAACTGTGAAGCAAGTGGAGTTTTCTTGGCAGCTTCTTGCCTGTTCTGAAGTCCTCCATTCCATACACTCAATGACCCAGGCACCACACCACAGTCACCACCTACTGTGTAAACCTTCCTAGTCTATTAGTAGGAAAACAGATTTTCAGAAGCTGGGGATTTCCCCAGGAGTATAGTCTACTTTCCTTCTAACTAACAATACTTTTTTTCACATTGCAGGAGAGAGAAGGGGAGAAAGGGAGGCTTGAGAGAAGGGGATAAGAGTGGGTTTCATCACCTTGCAGGTGAATCCAAGTAGCATAATTCTTCACAGAAATGTTACTCTGTGTGTTGAAGATTCCTTTTCGAATGTTCACTCTCTTCTGGGTTCCTGAAAGCAGTCAGAGGAGGGATCCCCCATTAAGCCGAAGCTCTTCTCTTCCCTCTTTCTGGATGTTAGAGGTAGAGCTGGGTCAACCCTGGCACAGGTGGCTGGACACTGGTTGGAAGGGAGGAATGACCAAGCTCTGTGTGTGTCCCAAAAGTCCCTTCTCTTTAGTCTCCTTTTCAACTTTGGTACTTCCAAAGCACCACCTCTACTCCACCCCACCCCACGCCCCTCCTCAGCCCTTAGGGCTAGCTCTGGTGGTGCTTTCAAGGACTTCTAGCTGGCTGAAAGGGTGTGAATAATCCACCTTTTGTTTAGCATATGATCAAGAGCAAAACCCCCAGTATTGCTGAGAAGCCATTTTCTGCCTCTTAGGTCTTCTCCCCACAGGTATTTCAAGGTCTGTGTTCTCACACCGGGCCACATGAGAGTCAGTCCAATTCCATTCTGTCAAACTCAGGAAAGCCCTCATTGGGCACATCTAATGACGAGTTATGTAAGGCAAGCTCCAACTTCTCAGAGCTTTGTTTTCCTCATTGGCAAACTGCAGACTAAATCAGAGGCACTCAGATTCCTGTGTGTAGGAAAATTGTTTGAGAGCTGTTGAAAAGCAGATTTCAGGCCTTGATGCCAGGATTCTGTTGCCCTAGTTCTGCCGCAGGGCCTAGGACTCTGCATTTTAAACAGACTTCTCAATCATTTTACCATAAATCTGGAGAACACCTTCTGAAGAACGCATCTGGGGATCAATGTACACCCACTGACATACACTTACTGTATGGTCCAGGGACAGGAGTGCAGTCTCATGGAGTCTGGTTGCTCTTAGACTTTCCCAAAGAGTCCCCCTTTCTCCGCTCCAGTTCCACATTTCCAAGCACTCATCCTGCAAGAAATCTTCTCTAAGCATGGCGCCCAGCACCTCACCCCTGCATAGCCCACCACACACAAGCTGGCTCTTGTGCTCAGTGCTTTCTGTGTTTCCTTTGCACTGGTTCGAATGGCTCCTATTTGTCCACTGCTTTCAAAGGCTTTTGGATGGTTCAGCTTGTATATTTATCATGTTTCTCTAACTGGCAGCAAGGTCCTCAGGGACATCTATTTCTTCTCTTTTGTTTCTTCCCACTGTGCTCAGAACAATGCTCAAGACAGATATTCTCTATTTGTTTGTCTGCTGACCAACTGACACTCTGCTTCTACCTAGCAGGCCATTTTCCTGATGGCAGGCAAAGCAGTAGACTTTTCTGGGCAGGAGGAAGGAAAGCAAGAAGGAAGCAGAGAACCAGTGCTGCATAGCCTTCCAAATCCCTCCAAGTTGCATCATTTCATTCGTTAGTTATAGGCACATGGCTGCTTGTCTGGGGGACTCTCCCTGCAATATCGTCACCAAGTTTACTGACTGGCCAATCAAAGGGAGTTTCTGCCTTACGTTCCTAGAGGGAGGAGTAGGGTGGGCTGATTGCCTCATTCTCCTCTGAAAAGGAAGTTGTCTACCCTGGTGGTTTAGACCTTGGGCTTTACAGTCAAGCAGATATAAATTCCGATCGCGACTCTACTTGTTGTCAGCTGACTTACCTTGCATAAATTTCTTAATCTCAGCAAGCCTCAGTTTTCTCAGCTGGGAAATGGGGATAAGAATACAGTATCTATCACATAGTTTTGTTGGGGAAGGTTAAATAAAATTAAAAAATTGAAATACTTGCACAGTGGCTTGCACCAAGTGGGCACTCAAAAACGTCAGCCACTGAAGGAGTTATAAAAGGGCCTTCTGCTTTTGTGAAAGTCCAAGGCCCTCCTGGCTGTTGTCTTCTTTATTACCCTGCTATCTCCTCCTTGATTGTTTTATTTTTCCCTCCATCTCTTGGAGGACATCATCAGAACAGCAAGAGAGAGTGTGAGAGGAGTCCCTCATCCCTCCAGGAAGGGGCCCCACTCCAGGAGCGGTCCATTTTCTTTTCTTGCAAACTGAGCCTGCAAGCTCCAGGAAACAGGCCATCTTCCCTTCCCTTCCTCTGGTCAGCTTGTCCAGTGGAAGCCTCCCTGGCTCAGGGCCACCCCCAAGGTACCCTATCTTCTGTTCTGCCCAGCCAATCTAAAACTGGCGATCTCAGCTTTAATTGAAAATCCCCAATCAGGACAGCACAAAGAGATTCTCTTTTTAATGTAAACCTCCAAAAGCAAATACTTGAACGGATATGCTGTGCTCTTATCTTCTTGCTTTTCTTTCCTGTCTGAAGCAAACTCCTCTTGTGAGACCTTGGGGTCTCAGTAAAGAGGACTCTGCAATTGTATATTATGCATTTGTGCAAAGGGACTCCTTAGTGGGTTGGTAAGTGCCCTTAAAGCAGATTTTATAAATATTTCAGGCAAGATTTTCTATTAGATTCTGTATTTTAGAAACTTCTGCTCCTATCTGGGTAGCCAGTTTTTCAAGGATACTTCCTTTTAGTTGAAATCAGCCTCAGAGAAGTGTTTCGGTCTCCAAAGTATCTTCTAAACTGTGTGGTTGACCTAGGAGCCCACATGAAATTATTCTATGTTATAATGATTGAAAAGATCCAGGGAACAAAATAGCCCTGGGGAAATTGTGTTTTCTTCTAGTATTTGGCTAGTGGAGGTGTTCATCTGGAAGGTGGCTGGGTACTGAAAGCATGCATGGGAAGGAATCTTTCCTCCATCAGAGGTGTGAGGAAGTAAGCTAATCAGGACTCCAGTCTTTATGGAAATGCATCTTCCGCAAGCAGAAGGCACTGACCTTCTGGCTGGAGAGCTTTCCCAAAGGGGCAGGAAGGCTCAAGGACAAGCGACACAGAAGAGGCCTGGGCATTTGCGGAAGGCCTGCTTGCACTTTCTCTGAGGCTCTAGCGTTAGCGGTGGTGAATCCATGCGGGTTGTTGCAGCAACCTCCATTCTTGCATTCTCAGAAGAAAGAATTCGACTGAAGGACATAAGGCAGAAGGAGAGACTGAGGCAAATTTTAGAGCAGGAGTGAAAGTTTATTAAAAAGCTTTAAGAGGCTGAGTGCCTCTTAATCCTATAATCCCCAGCACTTTGGGAGGCCAAGACAGATGGATAACTTGAGGCCAGGAGTTCGAGACCAGTCTGGCCAACATGGTGAAACTCTGTCTCTACTGAAAATACAAAACTTAGCTGGGCATGGTGGCACAGGCCTGTAGTCCCAGGTACCCGGGAGACTGAGGCACGAGAATCCCTTGAACACAGGAGGTGGGAGTTGCAGTGAGTTGATATCTCGCCACTGCACTCTAGCCTGGGAGTGAGACTCTGTCTCAAAAAAAAAAAGTTTTAGAGCAGGAATGAGGCTAAAGTACCCTTGGAAGAGGGCCAAGCAGGCAATTTGAGAGATTCAAGTGCATGGTTTGACCTTTGACTTGGGGTGTTATAGGTTGGCATGCTTCCGGGGTTGCCTTACTTCTCCCCTGATTCTTCCCTTATGGTGGGCTGTCCACATGCACAGTGGCCCGCCAGCACTTGGGAGGGACCACATGTGCAGTGTGTTTACTGGAGTTGTATGTGTGCTCACTTAAGATATTATTCCCTTACCAGTCGAATGTCCCTAGAAGGTCATATACCAGTTAAACTCCGCTATTTTGCCTCTTCATGCACATGCTTGAGCTAACTCACCCAACTCCTCCTGAGACCTTATCAGGGAGCTGCTGATCACCAGTTTCAGGTGTTTCTATCTATTGGGAGACTTTCCTTGGCTCTGGCTATGACCAATTATTATTGTAGAGAGACAGTATAACAACTGCCTGACCATCACCTGATGTTCACCTGATATTCCTGGTGGTGGCGGGGCCACTGCCTGCCCTGCTCATGTCTGCCTGACTATCTACTGTAACACTAGTTCCTGGGCCAGTCCTGGGACACACCAGAGTCCCTGCCCTAAAGGGCTTAACAAGGACAGCAGGATATGACACCAAAGACAAACAAGAAAAAAACCCCAAATCTGGCATTCAGGCCTAGATTATATCCGCTGTCTCTCTCTGGTCTCTAGCCTCCCTTCCCTCTTGCCTTCCTTCAGTCTATTCTCAGCAGCCAAAGAAGCTAAGAGTGCCACCTGGCTGCCCTCTTCCCTCCTACCCTCCTCTTGAGCCCCTAGTCTCCTTTCTGACTGACTCATATTCATCCTTCAGATCTCAGCTTAGACTCACATTGTTTGAGAAGCTTTCACTGACCACGCCATCCCGTGCTGAGCTATGGCTCACCCTGTATGCCCAGTATCCCAGTGGTCCATTTCTTGTCTGCCCACCCCCTCCAATTTGGACTACAAGCTCCTTAAAGGTGGGAACTTTGTTTTGTTAAGGATGTATTCCTAGCAACCAACACCCAACATCCAACATTCAGTGATTGACAAGGCACAGAACAGCTGTAATTGAATCTCTCATTCAGGAAAAGGAAGAATGGGAAAAAACACAGTGGTTACTGAGCCACAGCAGGAATGGAGACGACCCTGCCTGGCTGAGGAAGGGACCCAGCAGAGTCTGGCAGCCCAGGACCTGGTTTTTGGAGAATTGCTGTTGTCCATTACCTTTCAAAGCCAAATCAGAGGAGGACATTGAGAAGAATACCTTTTTCGAGGGCTATGGAAATTTAGCAGCCCACTTCCTGTTGGCGTAAGTTTGGGGCCTGGGTATTGCCTTATGTGTTAAAAGTCAATAATATATTTCTCTTTAAAAACTAGGTTAACTTTCTAATCTATTTGTGCCCAGTCAATTCCATGGGGGCAAAGATTTTGTCTAGACACAGTCCTTGAGTCAGAATTCCTGCCACCACCCCCCACGCCCCCACCACCACCACCATCTGGCCTCTGGGTTCCATCCCTCACCCTGGCCCTGGGTTCAAAGGCTTCTGCCTTGAGGCAATTTGAAACAATAGCTCAGTGGTGCGATAGCACCCATAATCTGATTTTTCCCAGCCAGCATCTTCACAATAAGCATGAGTGTCTCCTTTGTCTAACTGAGAATGCTTAACAGGAGTTGCTAGGAAAGGCTGGGATCGGGATTATAGTTTGCCTCAATCTTATCTCCTGCTCAATCTCCTGCCTCTGCCTCTGCTGCCACTGACTCTAAGAGTAGAGAATTCTGCTTTTTCAACCCTGAAAGGGTTCAAGCTATTGGACTTTTAGTCAATCAACTTAGATCTCAGAGTACAGACAGACAGAAAGTACCTTCCTTAGCAAAGCTGTCCTTTTTTCCCTCTATTTTCAGAGGCCACCTTTAGTCTGAGCTTATCTCATACATGTATAACCTGACTGAAGGCTGCAAGAAATAAGAGATGCCAATATTCTGAATTTCCCCCAGCCTTTTCTCCTAACACTACAGTCCCTGTAAGTCCATGGCTGATATCCTGGGGTTCAGCAGGTAACAATTTAACTATATATTTTCCCACCAAATGACAAGAGTCACCAACTTTCCCACTACGATGCTGGGGTCCTCTCTGCTCCCCACCTTAACCTTTTCCATTCAGCCTAACTGTAGGGTCTGTTTCTTGCAACACCCAGTCCTGGTGCAAATTCTGTATCATCTGGATGATTTTGGATTAGGGCAACACGTAGCCATATGAAGGAGGATAGATTCCCTGAACAATACTAATTTGGTTTTGTTTATTTAGAAAGGAGGAAGAATAAAGGGAATGAACGCTGGATAGGCAGCCAGTAATATTCTGCAACATGTTATTCAACATTCATGTGTTCAACAAGCATTTGTTGAACATCTACTGCGTTTCAGGTATGAGGGATGGCAGGAAAACCAAAAAGGTAGGTTCTGCCTCCTAAGAAACTCACAGAGAGATGGCAGTGCCGACAGTGATGCCCAGTGTGAGAGCGGCACAGTAGAGGCACAGAGAGTGTTGGGCAATCCCAGAATCAGGGCAGCAGACCTGAAATGGGAGGTCTCGGAAGAGTTGAGTCCTCCCCCTCAGTGAATGTACATTCCGTGAAGCCCAGGTTATGTCTGATTCATTCACTGCTATATTCCTAATGTCTGCAACACTGCCTGCCACATAGTAGGCACTCAATAAGTATGTGTTGAACAGATGATAGTGACACTTGAGATGAACCTTGAAATATGAGTAAGAATTATTACAGTGAAGAAGGCCAAGGGTGTGAGCACATGTCCTACAGTGGGCACAGTGTTCACTGATGCCTTAGAAATGTCTTGGTAGTAGGAGAAAATAGCTATTATTCCTTCATGGTGCCAGCATTGAAATAAGACTTTAAAATGCCAGATGTAAGTAGGTACAATATCTGTGAAGAAGTCACTGGAGGAGTGGTGCAGAGGTAGACGGCAACCCCACTGAGGGCCAGGCACAAAATTGGACACTGGGGACAGTAAGAAGTAGAGTCAGGTGGGCTGACTGGGTGTCACCGAAAGGGTGTCAGGAGATAGAAGTGAGAAAGCGGCCCCTCTACTGAGAGCAGTGAAGAGCCCATTGGAAAAACAAAAGAGTTTTTAAAGAGTTTTTATCTTCCCTTTTCTGGATGCTCTCAGTGTGATCGGCATTCTATTCTAGGACTTATAGGATCACAGGTCCAGCTTTCAATAGGCTGGACGTCCTTCTTGGGGAGTTTGCCTTCACTCAGGATAGGTGGTTGCTGTCAGGTAATTGATTGTAGTTTTAGCATTCTGCCCTATAGTCTACCTAGGAAAGACATTAGTATTATTTCTACCCAATTACAATTGGTTTTGAGGCAAAAAACAAACAAACAAACAGATAACTCTTGTTAAAACAGCTAGGGACATTCATCAAAGGACTGAGTAGAAAATCCAAAGAGTACATATTAAGTAAAGCATACAACCTCTTAAATTGCTGTGAATAACTTTATAACTTTATTGTAATCCTTACTTTAGACTTAAAGTTGAAAAAATTGGTATCTCACGTCATCATGAAACTTTAACTTGGGCTCTTCCAAAGTTTTAGAGTATATTAAAATCTAAATTTCCTCTAGTAAACTGCCTTCATTTTTTCTGCCACTCAGAATCAGTCATCTTGCAACAACCTATAGTTGTTGACTATCACTTTAGCATGAGGAGTGGATTTTGATTCTGCCTTCCTTAATTACTGCTATTCTTTCTCTGTAAAACTCTCTTCTTGGCCAGGCATGGTGGCTCACACCTGTAATCCCAGCAATTTGGGAGGCCGAGGCGGGTGGATCACCTGAGGTCAGGAGTTTGAGACCAGCCTGACCAACATGGAGAAACTCCATCTCTACTAAAAATACAAAAAATTAGCCGGGCATGGTGGCATATGCCAGTAATTCCAACTACTCGAGAGGCTGAGGCAGGAGAATCACTTGAACCCAGGAGGCAGAGATTGCAGTAAGCTGAGATCGCGCCACTGCACTCCAGCCTGGGAAATGAGAGCAAAACTCCATCTCAAAAAAAAAAGAAACTCTCTTCTTAGGGAAGAAGCTAAAAGGCAGAGAAAAAAGTTTGAATGTGTCCAGTCTGTGACTTATTTAAAACTTCTAAAATATTCCTTTTTCCAATTGAGTACATCTCTTAATCCCATATTTTCATGCTTTTCTGATCATCATCAATGGCTACCATTATTCTTCCATTAATCAGCTGAAGGATAGAGAGGGAAAAACCAAAGTGTTTTTTCCTATTCTCTCTCACCACTCAATGCAACACAGAACCTCTAGTCACCACAATGTCTCCCCATCCACCAAGCAGGCAATTCTCCAGTGGACACCAGCTGAGCATGCTCTAATTGAGTTCATTTGACTCTGTCTACCTGGAGATAGTGTTAGCTCCCACAGGTGGAGGGCTCAGTCCCACAAGACTGCCCCCACTTCAGATGCCAGTCGCAAGTAAACAAGAGGCTGTCACCTATACTTCTGACCCAAGGGCTATAAATTTGGGGATCCCCGCACCTCCTCCTCAGGTTTAATTACTTTGCTAGAGCACCTCACAGGACTCAGGGAAATACTTACATTTATCCATTCATTATAAAAGATAATACAAAGGATGCAGATGAACAGTTAGGTGGGAGAGATGCATGGGGCAGCATATGTGGGTGGAGGCACAGAACTTTCATGCCCTCTCTGGGCATGCCACCCTCCAGGAACCTCCATGTGTTCAACTATCTGTAAGCTCTATATAATGAAGAGTGTCACTGAGAGTGAGGTGGAAGGCAAGTGAGGAAGAGGAAGATGGGAAGCAAATGCAGTGTGGTGCATTACTGCACTGGTCCCTGCTTCACAACAAGCTGGTAATAAAGCTGCAGCTCAACAGATGTACCCACTCAGCTTCAGGAACTCCTTCAGAAAGTTTATATGGAACAACCGTGCTTTGGAGTGGGTTACTCAAGAGAGGACCAGAGAAGAACTGTATCTCCTGTCTCCTCTCTTCCTTGGTTAGCCCCATAGAGATGAACTTCCATGTGCTTCCAGATTGCATCGCTTGGCTCCTTCGGCAGCTGTTTGAGAAGTCAAATACCCCAGTTTGTAGTGTGAGGCCTTATCAGAGTTCAGAAGTGGTGGGAGGAGCCTTGGATTCCGGGTGTAATCCTAAGTCTTCAGAGGAACTATGTAGGCTCATACATTGGTCCTGTTGCCAGCTGAAGTATAGAATAAGAGCTAAAGGGCCAGGATAGGGACATCTGGGACAAACATAAGAAATTAGTGTGTTTCCTCTTCTTTCCTGCCACCCATTTTTCTCCTCTATTACCTAATATTAGCCAATAATATTATCATTTTTAGTATTTATCTTTGTATTATTTTTGATTTCCAGTTATTGTAGAAACATTGTAATGATGATTTTAGCTTGCCTTTTTAAATCAATAAAATTAGTTTTCTTTCCACCTTCCTTCTTTCCTCCTCTTCTAATTTTATTAGTTGGGTCATTTCTACATTGCCAGACCAACAATATTTGCATTCTAGTTTGTCGTTGTACAGACCATCCCCAACTTACAATAGTTCATCTTTATGATGGGTTTATAGAAATATTAAATGCATTTTTGACTTATAATACTTTCATCTTATGTTTTGTTTATTAGGATGTAACTCCATCACACATTGAGGAGTATCTGTAATTCTCACTTTCGATTTTTGTCTCAATTATATTGGTAAATGTATTTAATGCTCACAGCATGTCATTTTACTGTGGTTTCTTCTGCTGTCACTTGCCTGGTCAAAGTTGATTTTTAGTAGTTTCCTCAAGAGGACTCATTGAAATAACACTTCTTAAGTTCTTGCATCCTCAAAACTACTTTTCTGTAACGAATCATATGTAGTTTAAATGGATATGAAATTTTGACTCACACTTTCTTTTCCTGAATGTCATATAACCATTGTTTCATTATCCTCTGGGACTGAATGTTACTGTGGAGACATACAAAGTTATCCTTGCTTTTATACTACTTAAACATGACTTGGTCATTTTGATTTGCTGACTAAAGTAGTCTCAATTTTGAAGTCCAAAATTTTACTAGAATGACTCAGTGTTGACTGCCCTTGATCAATTTTCTCTGGCAACCATTTGTGCCTGTCTATATATAGATTCAAGTTTTCCTTTGCTTCAGAAAATATTTTGCCCCATTACATCTTTAAATATGTGTTCTGTCCGTTGTTCTTGGTTTTCGTTTTGGGAAACTGCAATTATGTGAATACTGTATTTCTTTTGTATTTCTTCTGTATGTACCCTTCTTTTCTTTATTTGTTTTTACTTTTTGTTTCCATTTCATTTTGTTCATTTCTCTTATTAATATCCCCTTTGTCTTGTATTATGTTTTCCACAGTCTAGATAATATTTTCTTTTTAACTTTTGTGGGTGTGTATTAGGTGTATATATTTTTGGGGTACATGAGGTATTTTGAGACAGGCATGCAATGCACAATAATCACATCATGGAAAATGGGGTATTCGTACCCTTAATCATTTATCCTTTGTATTGCAAGCAATCCAATTATACTCTTTTAGTTATTTTAAAATAAACAATTAAATTATTATTGACTATAGTCACCCTGTTGTGCTATCAAACATTAGGTCTTATTCATTTATTCAAACTATTTTTTGTACCAATTAACCATCCCCACTTCCCTCACACCTCACCCCACTACCATTTCCAACCTCTAGTAACCATCCTTCTATTCTCTACCTCCTTAAGTTCAATTGTTTTTAGTTTTAGCTCCCACAAATAAGTGAGAACATGTGAGGCTTGTCTTTCTGTACCTGGCTTATTTCACTTCACATTGTGACCTCCAGTTCTATCCATTTTGTTCCAAATGACAGGATCTCATTTTTTAATGGCTAAATAGTACTCCATTGTGTATAAGTACATTTTCTTTATCCATTCATCTGCTGAATGGACACTTAGGTTGCCCTCATATCTTGGCTGTTTTGAATAGTGCTGCAACAAACATGGGAGTGCAGATATCTCTTCAATATACTGATTTCCTTTCTTTTGGGTGTATACCCAGCAGCTAGATTGCTGGATCAAATAGCAGCTCTATTTTCAGTTTTATGAGGAACCTCCAAACTATTCTTCATAGTGGTTGTACTAATTTGCATTTCCACCAACAATGTACAAAGATTCTGTTTTCTTCACATCCTTGCCAGCCTTTGTTATTGTCTCTATTTTGCATATAAGCCATTTTAACTGGGGTGAGATGACGTTTGTTGTAGTTTTATTTTTAATTTTTTGCATGATCAGTGATGTTGAGCACCTTTTCATATGCCTGCTTGCCATTTGTATGTCTTCTTTTAAGAAATGTTTATTCAAATCTTTTGCCCATTTTTTGATCAGATTATTGCAGTTTTTTTTTTTTTTCCTATGGAGTTGTTTGAGCCCTTTATATATTCTGGTTATTAATCTCATGTCAGATGGGTAGTTTGCAAATATTTTCCCCCATTCTTTGGCTTGTCTTTTCACTTTGTTGATTGTTTCCTATGCTGTGCGGAAACTTTTAACTTGTTGTGACCCCATTTGTTCATTTCTACTTTGGTTGCTTGAGCTTGTAGGGTATTCCTCAAGAAGTTTTTGCCCAGATTCATATCCTAGAGAGTTTCTCCAATGTTTTCTTGTAGGAATTTCATAGTTTGAGGTCTTAGATTTAAGTCGTTCATTCATTTTTGATTTGGTTTTTGTATATGGTGAGAGATAGGGATTTAGTTTTGTTCTTCTGCACATAAATATCCTGTTTTCCCAGCACCATTTACTGAAAAGACTGTCTTTTCCCTTGTGCATGTTCTTGGCACCTTTGTTGAAAATGAGTTTATGTATGTGTGTGCACTTATTTCTTGGTTATCTGTTTTGCTCCATAGGCCCATGTGTCTATTTTTATGCCAGTAACATGCTGTTTTGGTTACTATAGCTCTGTATTTGAAGTCAGGTAATGTGATCCCTACAGGTTTTTGTTTTATTTGTTTTTGTTTTGCTTAAGATGACTTTGGCTATTCTGGGTCTTTTGCGATTACATTTAAATTTTAGGATTGTTTTTTCTATTTCTGTGAAGAATGTCATTGGTATTTCAATCAAGATTGCATTGAATCTGTAGATTGCTTTGGGTAGTATGGACATTTTAATAATATTAATTATTCTAATCCATGAACATGGAATATGTTTCCATTTTTTTGGTGCCCTTTTAAATTTCTTTCATCAGTGTTTTACAGGTTTCATTACAGAGATCTTTACTTCTCTGGTTAAGTTAATTCCTAGGTATTTAATCTTATTTGTGGCTATGGTAAATGGGATTGCTTTTAAATTTCTTTTTCAAATTCTTCACTGTTGGCATATAGAAATGCTACTAATTTTTGTATGTTGATTTTATATACTGCAATATTAGTAAACTGGTTTATCAGTTCTAATAGTTTTCTTGTGGAGTGTTCAGGTTTTTCCAAATATAAAGTCATATCTTCTGCAAACAAGGATAATTTGACTTCTTGCTTTACAATTGGAATGCCTCTTGTTTCATTCTCTTGTCTGATTGCTCTAGCTAGGACTTCCAGTGTTACACTGAATAGTAGTCATGAAGTGGGTGTCATTGTTGTGTTCCAGGTCTCAGAGAAAAGGCCTTTAGTTTTTCCTTATTTGGTATGATACTAGCTGTGTGTTTATATGGCTTTTATTATATTGAGTTATGTTCCTTCTATACCTTATTTTTGAGGGTTTTTATCATGAAGACATGTTGAATTTTCTCTAATGTTTTTTCAGCATCAGTTGAAACAATTATGTGGTTTCTGTCCTTCATTCTGTTGATATGATGCATCACATTGATTGATTTGCATATGTTGAACCATCCTTGCATCCCACAAATAAATCCCACTTGGTCATGATGAAGGATCTTTCTAACGTATTGCTGAATTCAGATTGCTAGTATTTTGTTGGGGATTTTTGTATTAATATTCAAGTATTAGTTCTTCTTTAAATGTTTGGTAGCATTAGCATTGAAGCCAACAGATCCTGGGCTTTTCTTTATTGGGAGACTTTTAATTATGGCTTTGATCTCATTACTTGTTTTTGGCTTGTTCAGTTTTTGAATTTCTTCCTGGTTCAATCTTGACAGGTTGTATATGTCTAGGTATTTTTCCATTTCTTCTATATTTTGCAAATTGTTGGCATGTAGTTGCTCATTGTAGCCATTAATGATTCTTTGAATTTCTGCAGTATTTGTTGCAATGACTCCTTTTTCATCTCTGGATTTATTTATTAGGGTCTTCTCACTTTTTTTTCTTGGTAAGTCTGACTAAAGGTTTGTCAATTTTATTCAACATTTCAAAAATCCTACTTTTGTTTCACTTGATCTTTTGCATTGTTTACTTCATTTCAATTTCATCTATTTCTGCTGTGATGTTTGTTATTTCTTTTCTTCTACTAATTTTGGATTTGGTTTGCTCCTGCTTTTTTAATTCTTTAATAAGCATCAGTAGGTTGCTTTTGGAAGTTTTTCTTTTTTCTTGATGTAGGCATTTATAGGTATAAAATTCCCTGTCAGTACTGCTTTTGCTATATCCCATAAGTTTTGTTATGTTGTGTTTCCATTATCATCTGTTTCAAGAAATTTTTCAATTTTCTTTTTATTTTTTTTTCACTGACCCACTGGTCAATTAGGAGCATATTGATTACTTTCCATGCATTTGTATAGTTTCCAAAATTCCTCTCATTATTGATTTCCAGTTTTATTCCATTGTGGTCAGAGAATATGCTTGATATTATTTAATTTTTAAAAAATGTTTTAAGGCTTGTTTTGTGAACTAACATACAGTCTATCCTTGAGAATAATCTATGTGCTAAGGAAAATAATTTGTATTCTGCAGCTGTTGGATGAAATATTCTGTAAATATATATTAGGTCCCTTTGGTCTATAGTGCAGATTAAGTTTAATATTTCTTTATTGATTTTCTGTCTGGAAAATTTTGTCCAATTTTGAAAGTGGGTGTTAAAGTCTTAAGCTATTATTGTTTTGGGGCCTATCTCTTTTTATAGCTCTAATAATATTTGTTTTATATATCTGAGTGCTCCAGTGTTGGGTGCATGTATATTTAAAATTGTTATAACTTCTTGCTAAATTGATCCCTTAATCATTATATAGTGTAATTCTTGAACTCTTCTTACAATTTTTCTTGAAATTTATTTTTTCTGATATAAGTATAGCTACTCCTGCTGTGTTTGATTTCTATTGGCATAAAATATTTTTTCCATCCCTTTATTTTCAGTATATGTGTGTCTTTAAAGGTGAAGTATGCTTCTTGTAGGCAACAGATCATTGATTTTTTTAACCCATTCAACTACTCTATGTCTTTTGATTATAGAGTTTAGCCCATTTACATTTAATGTTATTTTTGATAAGTAAGGACTTACTCCAACCATTTTGTTATTTGTTTCCTCGTTGTCTTGTGGTCTTTTCTTCCTTCTATCTTTCTCTGTTTTCCTTTTAGTAAAAGTGATATTCTCTGGTGATATGATTTAGTTTCTTGCTTTTTATCTTTCATGTATCTGTTGTATGTTTTTTGGTTTGAGGTTACTGTGAGGCTTGCAAATGCTATCTTATAGCCCATTATTTAAAGCTAATAACAATTTAACACTGTTTGCATAAACAAATAAACAAGCAAGTTAAAAGAAAACTAATAAAAATTCTATGCCTTAACTTCATTGCCCTGCTTTTTGACTTTTTGTTGTTTCTACTTATATCTTATTGTACTGTCTATGCTTTAAAAAGCTGTTGTAGTTACTATTTTTGATTGGTTCATTATTTAGTTTTTCTACTTGGATAAGAGTCATTTACACACCACAGTTACAGTGTTATAATATTCTGTGTTTTTCTGTGTACTTATTGTTACCAGTGAGTTCTGTACCTTCAAATAATTTCTCATTGCTCATTAACTTGCTTTTCATCCTGACTGAAGTACTCTCTTTAGCATTTCTTATAGAACAGGTCTAGTGTTGATGAAATCCCTCAGTTTTTGTTTGTCTGGAGAAGTCTTTATTTCTCCTTCATGTTTGAAGGATATTTTACCCTATTCTAGGGTAAAAGTTTTTTTCCTTCAGTCCTTTAAATATGTCATGTCATTCTCTCCTGGTTTGTAAGGTTCCCACTGAAAAGTCTGCTGCTCCATTGTATATTATTTGTTTCTTGTATCTTGCTGCTTTTAGGATGCTTTCTTTATCCTTTGCTTTGGGAGTTTGATTACTTAATACTTTGAGATAATCTTCTTTGGGTTAAATCTCCTTGGTGTTCCATAACCTTCTTGTACTTGGATATCGATATATTTCTCTAGGTTCTAGGAAGTTCTCTTTTATTACCTGTTTGAATAAACCTTCTATTCCTATCTCATTCTTTATCTCCTTTTTAAGGTCAGTAACCCTTAGATTTGCCCTTTTGAGATTGTTTTCTAGATCCTGTTATTTTTTAATTATTTTTTCTTTCGTCTCTTCTGTGTATTTTCAAATAGGCTGCCTTCAAGCTCACTAATTCTTTCTTCTGCTACCCTGCTCTTAAAAGACTCTCATGTATTCTTCAGTGTGCCAGTTGCATTTCTCAACTCCAAAATTTCTCCTTGGTCTTTTAAAGTATTTCAATCTCTTTGCTAGATGTATCTGATAGAATTATGAATTCCTTCTCTGTGTTATTTAGACTTTCTTTGAGTTTCCTCCAAACAGCAATTTTGAATTCTCTGTTTGAAAGTTCACATATCTCTGTTTCTCTAGATTGGTCCCTGGTGCCTTATTTAGTTCATTTGGTGAGATCATGTTTTCCTGGATGGTCTTAATACTTGTAAATGTTCATTTCTGTCTGCAGTGAAGACTTAGGCATTTTATTCTTCTCAGTCTGAGCTTGTTTGTACAAATCCTTCTTGGGAAGGCTTTCCACATATTCAAAAAGACTTGGGTGTTGTGCTCTATTTTGTATCTGCTTTAGGGGGCACCCCAAGCCAAGTAAAGCCATGGCTCTTGCAGGCTTGTAGAGATACTGTCTTAATGGTTTAGGACAAGATCCAGAAGAATTCTCTGGATTACCAGGCAGAGACTCTTGTTCTCTTCTTTTAGATCCTCCTGAACAAATGGAGTCTCTCTCTGTTCTGAACCATCTGAAGCTGGAGGGGGAGTGACACAAACACCCCTGTGGTCACCACCACTGGGATTGTGCTGGGTCAGACCTGAAGCCAGCATAGTACTGAGTCTTGCCCAAGGCCCTCTGTAACCATTTCCTGGCTATCACCAATGTTCAATGCCCTGGGGCTCTACAATCAGCAGGTGGCAAATCCAGCCAGACCTGTGTCCTTCCCTTCAAGGTGGCAAGTTCCCCTAGGCCCCAGGCAGGTCCAGAGGTGCTGTCCTGCATCCAGGGACTAGATTCAAAAATGTTAGAAGTTCACCTGGTGTTCTATTGTACTGCAGCCGAACTCAAATCACAAGACATAGTACTTCCCACTCTTCTGTCCCATTTCTAAAGGCAGAGGATCCTCACTCTGTGGCCACAAGCCCTTGAGGAGTACTGCTGGACTACTACCAATGTTCCCTTAAGGCCTAAGGTCTCTTCAGTAAGCTTGTGGTGAATGCTGCCTGGCCTGGGACTCACCCTTCAAGGCAGTGGACTTCCCTCTGCCCCAGGGCAGATTCAGGAATGCCATCCGAGAGCCAAGTCCTGGAATCATCTCTGTCCCCCTGTGGCTGAGCTGGTACCTAGAATGTAAGAAAAAGTCCCCATTATTTTCCCCTCTGCTTTTCTCAAGTAGAAGGAGTCTTGCCCTGTAACTACCATAGCTGGGGATGTGCTGAAGCCAGCAAGGGTCAGAATCTCATCCAAGGCCCTTGACGTAGTACTTGGGTATCACTGGGTATTCAGGGTCCAAGGACTCTTCAGTTGGTAAGTGATGAATATTGCCAGGACTGGGTTCTTCTCTTCAGTCAACAGGTTCTCTTCTGGCCCAGGGTGTATTTAGAAATGTCTTCTAGAAGCTACAGCCTAGAAAAAGGACTTCACAACTCTGACTGTACCCTATGTTGCTGTAGCTGAGCATGTATCCAAGATGCAAGACAAAGTCTTCCTCACTCTTTTCTCTCCTCTCCTCACATGGAGGGAAGGGATCTCTTTTGGAGTCATGAGCTGTGAGGCCTGGGGTTTGGGGAAGAATGATGCAAGCACTTCCTTAGCCTCCCTGGCTGATGTCTCAGTAGGTCCTATGGCCCCCAGTCCACTAACTCTGGGCCCAGTTTAGCATTAGGACTCTCCTAGGAGTTGTAGTCCTTATGGCCTAGACTGCCTTTCAAGTTTTTTAGGGCCCCACATCACTTTAACCCATGGTGGTGAAGCTTGCAGAACTTAAGTTCTGATTGCTGAGACTGCTGACTCCCCTCTGTCTAGGGCTGGTTTAAATGCTCCTTCTGTGGGAAGGCATCATCTGAGTTTGGTTTGGTTTTGTTTTCTGTTATAACAGGACAGCACTGAGTTCAGTGCCTCACAATTGCTGCAATAGAAACACTCTCGGCAACATGCCACCTCTGATGGGTGATGATGGAGGGGGTGGTGTCAGTGATTCAAGACTGTTGTTCCTACCTATTTAGTGCCTCCTTCAACAATATGTAGTTAAAACCAGATACTTTGAGTTCTCACCTGATTTTTTTTTTATATTATGCTTTATGTTCTGGGATACATATGCAGAACGTGCAAGTTTGTATCATACGTATACATGTGCCAGGGTGGTTTGCTGCACCCATCAATCTGTCATCTACATTAGGTATTTCGCCTAAGGATATCCCTCCCCTTTCCCCCCTACCCATTGACAGGCCCCAGCGTGTGTTGTTTCCGTCCCTGTGCCCATATGTTCTCATTGTTCAACTCTGACTTATGAGTAAGAACATGTGGTGTTTGGTTTTCTGTTCCTGTGTTAGTTTGCTAAGAATGATGGTTTCCAGCTTCATCCATGTCCCTGCAAAGGACATGAACTCATCATTTTTTATGGCTGCATAGTATTCCATGGTGTATATATGCCACATTTTCTTTATACAGTCTATCATTGATGGGCATTTGGGTTGGTTCCAAGTCTTTGCTGTTGTGAATAGTACTGCAGTAAACATACATGTGCATGTGTCTTTATAGTAGAATGATTTATAATCCTTTGGGTATATACCACGTAATGGGATTGCTAGGTCAAATGGTATTTCTGGTTCTAGATCCTTGAGAAATCACCACACTGTCTTCCACTATGGTTGAACTAATTGACACTCCCACCAACAGTGTAAAAGCATTCCTATTTCTCCACATCCTCCCCAGCATTTGTTGTTTCCAGACTTTTTAATGGTTGGCATTCTAACTGGCTTGAGAGGGTATCTCATTGTGGTTTTGATTTGCATTTCTCTAACGAACAGTAATGATGAGCTTTTTTTCACATGTTTGTTGGCTGCATAAATGTCTTCTTTCGAAAAGTGTCTGTTCATACCCTTCACCAACTTTTTGATGGGGTTATTTGTTTTTTTTCTTGTAAATTTGTTTAAATTCCTTGTAGATTCTAGATATTAGGCCTTTTTCAGATGGATAGATTGCAAAAATTTTCTCCCGTTCTGTAGGTTGCCTGTTCACTCAGATGATAGTTTCTTTTGCTGTACAGAAGCTCTTTAATTAGATCCCATTTGTCAATTTTGACTTTTGTTGCAATTGCTTTTGGTGTTTTAGTCATGATGTGTTTGCCCATGCCTATGTCCTGAATGGTATTGCTTAGGTTTTGTTCTAGAGTTTTTATCATTTTATGCCTTACATTTAAATCTTTAATTCATCTTGAGTTAATTTTTATATAAGGTGTAAGGAAGGGGTCCAGTTTCAGATTTCTGCATATGGCTAGCCAGTTTTCTCAACACCAATTTATTAAATAGGGAATCCTTTCCCCATTACTCGTTTTGTAAGATTTGTAAAAAATCAGATGGTTGTAGATGTGTGGCATTATTTCTGAGGCCTCTGTTCTGTTCCATTGGTCTATATATCTGTTTTGGTACCAGTACCATGCTGTTTTGGTTACTGTAGTCTTGTAATATAGTTTGAAGTCAGGTAGCATGATGCCTCCATGTTCTTTTTGCTTATGATTACCTTGGCTATACAGGCTCTTTTTTGGTTCCATATAAAATTTAAAGTAGTTTTTTCCAACTCTGTGAAGAAAGTCAATGGTAGCTTGATGGGAATAGCATTGAGTCTCTAAATTACTTTGGGCAGTATGGCAATTTTCAGGATATTGATTCTTTCTATCCATGAGCATGGAATTTTTTTTACTTGTTTGTGTCCTCCCTTATTTCCTTGAGCAGTGGTTTGTAGTTCTTCTTGAAGAGGTCCTTCACATCCCTTGTAAGTTGTATTCCTAGGTATTTTATTCTCTTTGTAGCAATTGTGAATGGGAATTCACTCATCAGTTGGCTTTCTCTTTGTCTATTATTGGTGTATAGAAATACTTGTGTTTTTGCACATTGATATTGTATCTTGAGACTTTGCTGAAGTTGCTTATCAGCTTAAGGAGTTTTTGGGCTGCGATGACGGGTTTTTCTAAATAAACAATTGTGTCTTATCAGAGTCTAGGATTGCAAACAGAGAAAATTTGACTTTCTGTCTTTCTATATGAATACCCTTTATTTCTTTCTCTTGCCTGATTGCACTGAACAGAACTTCCAATACTGTTTTGAATAGGAGTGGTGAGAGAGGGCATCCTTTTTTTGTGCCAGTTTTTAAAGGGAATGCTTCCAGTTTTTGCCTATTCAGTATGATATTGGCTGTGGGTGTGTCATAAATAGCCCTTATTATTTTGAGATACATCCCATCAATACCTAGTTTATTGAGTGTTTTTAGCATGAAGGGGTGTTGAATTTTATCAAAGGCCTTTTCTGCATGTATTGAGATAATTATGTGGTTTTTGTCATTGATTCTGTTTATGTGATGGATTATACTTATTGATTTGCATATGTTGAACCAGCCTTGCATCCCACGGATGAAGCGGACTTGATCGTTGTGGATAAGCTTTTAAACTGTTGCTGGATTTGGTTTGCCAGTATTTTATTGGGGATTTTTGCATCAATGTTCATCAGGGGTATTGGCCTGAAATTTTTTTGTGTGTGTGTTTCTGCCAGGTTTTGGTATCAGAATATGCTGACCTCCTAAAATGAGTTAGGAAGGAGACCCTCTTTTCCTATTGTTTTGTATAGTTTTAGGAGGAATGATACCAGCTCCTCTTTGTACCTCTTGTAGAATTCGACTGTGAATCCGTCTGGTCCTGGGCTTTTTTTTGGTTGGTAGGCTATTAATTACTGCCTCAATTTCAGAACTTGTTATTGGTCTGTTTGGGGATTTGACTTCTTCCTGGTTTAGTCTTGGGAGGGTGTATGTGTCCAGGAATTTATCCATTTCTTCTAGATTTTCTAGTTCATTTGCATAGAGATGTTTATAGTATTCTCTGGATGGTAGTTTGTATTTCTGTGGGATCAGTGGTGATATCCTCTTTATCATTTTATATTGTGTCTATTGATTCTTCTCTCTTTTCTTCTTTATTAGACTGGCTAGTGTTCTATCAATTTTGTTAATCTTTTCAAAAAACCAGTTCCTGGATTCATTGATTTTTTGAGGGGTCTTTTGTGTCTCTATCTCCTTCAGTTCTGCCCAGATCTTAGTTATTTCTTATCTTCTGCTAGCTTTTATTTGTGATGTTAGGGTGTTGATTTTAGACCTTTTCCACTTCTCCAGTGGGCATTTAGTGCTATAAATTTCCTTCTCAACACCACTTTAGCTGTGTCCCACAGATATTGGTACATTGTGTGTTTGTTCTCATTGGTTTCAAAGAACTTATTTATTTCTGCCTCAAGTTCATTATTTACCCAGTAGTCATTCAGGAGCAGGTTGTTCAGTTTCCACGTAGTTGTGCGGTTTTGAGTGAGTTTCTTAATCCTGAGTCCTAATTTCATTGCACTGTGGTCTGACAGACTTTTTGTTATGATTTCCGTTCTTTTGCATTTGTTGAGGAGTGTTTTCCTTCCAATTATGTGGTCAATTTTAGAATAAGTGCTATGTAGTCCTGAGAAGAATGTATATTCTATTGATTTGGGGTGGAGAGTTCTGTAGATGTCCATTAGGTGTGCTTGGTCCAGAGCCAAGTTCAAGTCCTGAGTATCTTTGTTAACCTTCTGTCTTGTCGATCTGTCTGATATGGACAGTGTGGTATTAAAATCTCCCAGTATTATTGTGTGGGAGTCTAAGTCTCCTTTTAGGTCTCTAAGAACTTGCTTTATGAATCTGGGTGCTCCTGTATTGGGTGCGTATATATTTAGGATAGTTAGCTCTTCTTGTTGCATTGATCACTTTACCATTATGTAATGCCTTTCTTTGTCTTTTTTTAATCTTTGTTGGTTTAAAGTCTGTCTTATCAGAGCCTCGGATTGCAAACCCTGCTTTTTTTATGCTTTCCATTTGCTTGGTAAATCTTCCTCCATCCCTTTGTTTTGAGCCTATGTGTGTCTTTGCACATGAGATGAGTCTTCTGCATACAGCACACTGATGGGTCAGGACTCTATCCAATTTGCTGCCTGTGTCTTTTAATTGGGGCATTTAGTCCATTTACATTTAAGGTTAATATTGTTATGTGTGAATTTGATCCTGTCATTTTGGTTGCCCATTTGTTGATGTAGTTTCTTCATAGTATCAATGGTCTTTACATTTTGGTATGTTTTTGCAGTGGCTGGTACCAGTTTTTCCTTTCCATATTTAGTGCTTCCTTCAGGAGCTCTTGTAAGGCAGGCCTGGTGGTGACAAAATCCCTCAGCATTTTCTTGGCTATAAAGAACTTTATTTCTCCTATATTTATGGAGCTTGGTTTGGCTGGATACAAAATTCTGGGTTGAAAATTATTTTCTTTAAGAATGTTGAATATTGGCCCCCAGTCTTTTCTGGCTTTAGGGTTTCTGCAGAGAGATCCACTTTTTGTCTGATGTGTTTCCCTTTGTGGGTAACCTGACCTTTCTCTCTGGCTGCCCTTAACATTTTTTTCCTTCATTTCAACCTTGGTGAATCTGACGATTATGTGTCTTGTGGTTGCTCTTCTTGAGTAGTATCTTTGTGGTGTTCTCTGTATTTCCTGAATTTGAATGTTGCCCTGTCTTGCTAGGTTGGGAAAGTTCTCCTGGATAATATCCCAAAGTGTGTTTTCCAACTTGTTTCCATTCTCCCTGTCACTTTCAGGTACACCAATCAAATGTAGGTTTGGTCTTTTCACTATATTTCTTGGAGGCTTTGTTCATTCCTTTTCATTCTTTTTTCTCTAATCTTGTCTTCACACTTTATTTCATTAAGTTGATCTTCAATCTGTTATATCCTTTCTTCTACTTGATCGATTCAGCTATTGATACTTGTGTATGCTTCACAAAGTTCTTGTGCTTTGTTTTTCAGTTCCATCAGTTCATTTATGTTGTTCTGTAAACTGGTTATTCTAGTTAGCAATTCCTGTAACCTTCTATCAAGATTCTTAGCTTCTTTGCATTGGGTTAGAACATGCTCCTTTAGCTCAGAAGAGTTTGTTATTACTCACCTCCTGAAGGCTACTTCTGTCACTTCATTAAACTCATTCTCCATCTGGTTTTGTTCCCTTGCTGGCAAGGAGTTGTGATCCTTTGGAAGAGAAGAGGCATTCTGGTTTTTGAAATTTTCACCTTTTTTGTGCTGGTTTTTCCTCATCTTCGTGGATTTATCTACTTTTGGTCTTTGCTGTTGGTGCCCTTCAGATGGAGTTTTTGCATGGTCATCCTTTTTGTTGGTGTTGATGCTATTGCTTTCTGTTTGTTAGTTTTCCTTCTGACAGTCAGCCCCACTTCTGCAGGTCTGCTGGTGTTTTCTGGAGGTCTGCTCCAGACCCTGTTTGCCTGGGTATCACCAGCAGAGGCTGCAGAGCAGCAAAGATTTCTGCCTGCTCCTTCCTCAGGAATCTTCGTCCCAGAGGGGCACCTGCCAGATGTCAGCCGGAGCTCTCCTGTATGAGGTGTCCATTGAACCCTGCTGGGAGGTGTCTCCCCATCAGGAGGCATGGGGGCCAGGGACCCACTTGAGGAGGCAGTCTGTTCCTTAGCAGAGTTCAAGCACTGTGTTGGGATATCCACTGCTCTCTTCAGAGCCAGCAGGCAGGAACGTTTAAGTGTAGTGAAGCTGCGCCTACAGCCACCCCTTCCCCAGGTGCTTTGTCCCAGGAAGATGGGAGTTTTATCTATAGGCCCCTGACTGGGGCTGCTGCCTTTCTTTCAGAGATGCCCTACCCAGAGAGGAGGAGTCTATAGAGCCAGTCTGGCTACAGTGGCTATGGGATGCTGCAGTGGGCTCTACCCAGTCCGAACTTTCTGGCAGCTTTGTTTACACTGTGAGGGGAAAACCGCCTACTCAACCCTCAGTAATGGCAGATGCCCCTCCCCACACCAAGCTCAAGTGTCCCAGGTTGACTTTAGACTGCGGTACTGGCAGCGAGAATTTTAAGCCAGTGGATCTTAGCTTGCTGGGCTCTGTGGGGTGGGATCCACCGAGCTAGACCACTTGGCTCCCTGGCTTCAGCCCCCTTTCCAGGGGAGTGAACGGTTCTGTCTTGCTTGCCTTCCAGGGACCACTGGGGTATTAAAAAAAACTCCTGCAGTTAGCTTGGTGTCTGCCCAAACGGCAGCCCAGTTTTATGCGGGAAACCTAGGGCCCTGGTGGCTAGGCACCTGAGGGAATCTCCTGGTCTGCGGTTGTGAAGACTGTGGGAAAAGCATAGTAACTGGGCCGGATAGCACCGTCCCTCACTGCAGGGTCCCTCACAGCTTCCCTTGGCTTGGGGAGGGAGTTCCCCAAAATCTTGAGCTTCTCGGGTGAGGCGATGCCCCATCCTGCTTTGGCTCACTCTCTGTGGGCTGCACCCACTGTCTAACCCGTCCCAATGAGATGAGCCACGTACCTCATTGGAGATGCAGAAATCACCCAACTTCTGCATTGGTCTGGCTGCGAGCTGCAGACTGGAGCTGTTCCTATTCGGCCATCTTGCCCAAGAATTGGTTTTTGGTTATTATAAAGGTGCTTTTTAAAAATAGATAGTTGTGAAATTGTTGTTCTTGTCGTGTTGGGGGGCGCGGATCAGTTGAGGCTTCTATTCTGCTATCTTGGTCCACTCCTCCTCTAGGTAATTTCTAATGCTCTTTCCAATTTAATTTTTATTTGTATGATGTTTTGGTTTTATTTTGTATTTTTCTTCTATTATTGAGGGAGATAAATTATAGGAAATGAACTACTTGAAATAGCCAATATTTGGCCATTTTTGAATGTATAAAAATTTCATATGGTCCAAATTAATGTTTTTTCCCTGAGTTCAGCCAGCTCATATGGTTTCTTGCTGTTGCCCTATCACTTTTTCTCCCTAAATTTTTATACTTCCGCTTTGTGATCTGGCTTCATAGAGGCAATGGTTTCATTAATCATTTTTAATTCTTGGAGAAAAACTTATTCACAACCTTTTTTTTTTTTTTTTGGAGACAGAGTCTCACTCTGTCGCCCAGGCTGGAGTGCAGTGGTGCGATCTCGGCTCACTGCAAGCTCCGCCTCCTGGGTTCACGCCATTCTCCTACCTCACCCTCCTGAGTAGCTGGGACTACAGGCGTCCGCCGACACACCCGGCTAATTTTTTGTATTTTTTAGTAGAGACAGGGTTTCACCACATTAGCCAGGATGGTCTCAATCTCCTGACCTTGTGATCCACCCGCCTAGGCCTCCCAAAGTGCTGGGATTACAGGCATGATTATTCACAACTTGTCTGTTTCGCAGCAGTACTTTTTTTAGTAAGTATTGTTCATTGCTTATCAACATTAGTAAATGCTGTCATTCTTGGATACTTGTTTGATGCTTTGACAATTCTTGTTTAATTACTATCTTTTCATAAGTTGCATTTTCCTAGGACAGAATTAGGTCCCTGTGGGTGGGTAGGGTATATAAATGTGTGCAAGCCACCCAGACTAGCTGTTTTACACAAAGTTTTTCTAAAGTTTTCCCTGCTGCCACAGAGACAGATTACTTCTTGAAAATGCATGTTTTGTGTGAGAATTTTTTTCTATCCCAGCCTCCTCTGCATCTCTGAACCAAGCAGATGCAGAAGATGCAGAAGGTCTTCTGTCACTAGAACTGTTTACCTTAGAACCCTTACTAATTTTTGCAAATTACAGACATATTTTGCATTTCAGCAGGCACTCTTTACCTTCCACAAGTGTAATTTCATTGGTGTTTTCTGAGATATGCCCTTCCTGAGTCCTATTATCCTTCTCTTCATTTCTTTGTTTTAACTCTATCTTCTGCCTGATTTAATCTACTTTGACTAGACTTTACACATATTTTAGAATATGTATACTCTATCTGCCTTGGCAGATGATAACAGTGTATAGTGGTTAAGACTTTGAACTTTATAATCAAACTATCCTAGTTTTAGACCTAACTCTCAATTCATTTTCTCTGTGACCTTAGGTAAATTACTTAATTTCTTGCGCCTCAAAAATGTCACCAGAAAAATGGATATAGTAGTTGTTTCTACCACATAGTGTAGGGTGAACTGACTTAATGTGGGCAAATTTCTAGAAACAGTATTTGGCACACTCATGTTGTATAGATGTTAGCTCTTGTTGTTATTGTTATCCTCACCAAAAATGTAATTTGTGGGATTTTAAAGTTTTTGGATGATTTCCAAGAAGAAGGAGAAAATGCTGATTTAAATAGTCATTTTCATACCAGTAGATTATCTTTCCCTTTTATGCTGCTTATTTTTCTCAATGTCTGTTTATCCTTGGTTGTTCATTTATACATAGGAGTGAAGGATTCAACTGATTAAAATAAATGGCTTTCCTCTGTCATTTCTGACCTTTCTCTGTCCTGAGAACCCTGATGGCCAACTCTGGGCTGGCGTGCAGGGCATCACATATTGTGAGCTTCCCTTAAGGCTGTATTGTGAACTGTGTGGAAGTTAGGCTGAAACAATTTCTCTCAGAAATTTGAATCCATTCTCTGACCAATGCCAAAACAAGGAGGGCCCTATTCTTGGGCATCAACTTCCACCCTGGGAACTCTAGGCTCTTCTAGGCAGATTGGCTTGATTTCTTTGGAGTGTATTTCCTGTATTCCTCCATTCAACCTGCAGATAAATGTTGCTGCTGCTGGTGGGGGTGGAGGAGGCCAACAGTGCAGCCATTCACAGGCTGTTTGCCAATCAGTCCTCACAATTAGGGCTAACTGCAGCTCTGTGTGGTGGGAGGGAAGGCCATCAATCCACAGGATTCTCTGTAGGGAAGGAGCAGGAGGGCAAGGGGGTGCATAGAGGGGCCAGTCAAAGTCAGCAGGTGCAGGAAGTACAGGTGAGAGGACAGCAGAACTGGAGGGATGGTTCAGATCATGGCTAAGAGAGAAGCAAAGAGCCAGAGCTGGTTTGCTGAGATTCTTATTTAGGTCTAGTCGGTAAGGCAGGACTGAGAAAGGGAAGACAGGCCAGTGGGTGAGAGGCATGGACAATTGTAAAGAAGTTGGAAGCAGGATGTGTGGTGGCTCACAAAAGCGGCTATACATGTTATAAAACGGTCAGAAGCTCATTTTTTATTTTTATAAGGAATGGCCATCTCTGATGCTGGGGGGAGTCAGAGGCAGATCTGAGCGCTTAACATAGCTAGCTGACTGTGCACTTATGTGTCTGCCTATCTTCATAGTGGGTAAGACCATCTTTCTGCCCTCTGGAGCAATGCTGAGTCATAGATGGTTCTCTCTATATGTCAATTGAATAGTGAATTTCTAAGATATCCTTGACTGATGTATCCAAATGCGTAGCGCATTCTAACCTTGCATTTGGTTCAGGTCTTCCAAGTAAGTGAGAAGCAACAGAATGAGATAAGAACTGGATCCCCAGAGAATTCTAGTTGACACTCATGGTTCAGATCTTAGCTGTCTGAAAATTCACAGAGAGCTTTAAAAACAAAGATATCTTTCCTGAAGAGGTAAAGTCTGGGCAGTGTGTGTTTTTCTTAAATTGTTCAAAACCAGCCTGGATCCCAGTAATGCGATTGGATCAGAAAGATTAGTTCATCATCTGTTTCCATCATTGTTGGCATTTGTAAGAGGGAAAAATATAATACAGCCAGGAAAGACATTTGAGATTCAGAAATCAGCCATTCATTCTCCCTGTGAGCCCTTTTTCTCTTTCCTCCTCTGAATCAGTAAGATACAGGCAGGGAAAGTCCATTGTCTCCAAATGCCCCTCTTAACATTTGAACATGTTTAAATATGGAAACTTACATGAGATTTAACTGCTAAGTGTTAATTTTTTTGAAAAATTCAGCATTTTCTAAAAAATTTTGTGCAACATAAGCTCCATGAAATGCTTTGGAAAAATGTAAGATTTCATAGTCTAGTAAGTTTGGGAAATGCTTACTTTCTCTGCAAAATTTCTAAAACACATCACTGTATCAAAGAATCCAAGAAATTCTATAATATAAAAGTCTATTTAGTTTATTTAAATAGGAGTTTCTCAAATGTGGATGCTCTGTGTGTGTGCGTTGGGGTGGGAGGTGCCCATGGGGAAGGCTTTCTACTCTGGTGCCATGGCTATGGTTTGATCACCCACTTGGATGGTGCTGAGGACCACAGCTGGCCTCTGTGGACGAAGCATCCTGGGGCTCCCTGCCCAATTCTGAGAAGCTTTTCTGATGCCCCTAAAGACAACTTGCTCCAGAATATTCAGTCTCCTGGAAATTCAGCCCAGTAATATGCCCTTAACTGATCCCCTTCCCTCTTGGTATTCTTGGGAGGTAGACAATCTCCTTCAGCAATCTCAGGCCTCCTGTGAATAAAGTATTTCATGTTCTTAGGCAGAATCTTATTGCAAAATACTTTGACATAATTTTAGTTTCTGGGGAAAAAATCTTAAAATCTTGCTTTCTAAAATATAACAAAGGATGTTAACAATATTTATATAGTTCCCTTCTTCACACTTGTACAGCTCATAATTTGTACTTCTTTTATGCTCTTAGTACATTCTATATTTTGCTATTCAATTTGGATATATATATATGTAGTTTCCTATCTATTTGATGATAAATTACTTGGGAGCAGTGACTATGTCTTTTTTATCTTTCTTTCCTTTGGATAAAATTTTACACTGGGTTTTTAATAATAGGTGTTAACAGACGCCTATTAAATGTTTGGCTAATATTTATAACATCCCTATGAAAAAGACTTGGGGAAGTTTCTTTATGTTTATTTAACTTATGAGAAAACCAATGCAAACTACAAAGATTTAGTCATTTTCCCAAGATGAGCTAATTATGGCAGAGAGAAGAGAAAAAACAAAATGTATCAGCTCAGAATCAAAAGGTTGGGAAGAAGGCTTAAGAAATTCTGTGCTGATTCCAAATCCTTTTTTCCTGATGTTTGCTACAGGCTCGAAGAAGCCACGTGAGGCTGGTCAGCTAGCAGCATGGCAAAATGAATAGGGCACTGGATTCAGAAGCTTGGGTCCTGCTGTTGATATGAAAATGAAAAAGGCATAGCCCTGCCCTCAGGGAACTCACAGTCCAGTGGTGACTGATGCACGGAAACAGAAAGATAAATCGCAAAATGGAACCACATGGTGTGTACTGCAGAAACACAGGAGAGAACGTGATTATCATTGCTCAAGGGTGTCAAGGGCACTACACAGCAGGGGTAACTTCTGTGATGGACTTTGAAGGATAAATAAAAGTTAACAAGGCAAACAAGAAGAAAAAAAGTAATTTGAGACAGAGGGGAGAACATATATGTAGTTAATGAGACCTGAAAGAGCATACTGAGCTGATGGATTGGAAAGTACATTAGTTGGCTAAAGTGTTGAGTTTATATGGGAGGGATGGCAGGGGTGGTGTTGGCCAGAAAAGAAACTAGAAAGGTAGAAGACTGGGGCCAAAGTTTGAATGGTCAAGCAAAGGGGTTTATACTCCATCTTCTAAGTCATGGCAGCCATTGAAGGTTTTAAGAGAGGGATTGATGTCATCAGATACACTCCTTGAAGGCAGAAAATGTGTTTGCTTCTGCATTATATTTTCTGACTGGTGATGCATGGCTAAGAGCAGGCACTCAATAAATATTTATGGAATAGAATGATTGAGTATGTTTTAGAGAGCGATGTTTTCTCAGGCCAGTATCTGAACAGTTTGTAGACCAGATTCTGCCTGGGTGTGAGCCTCTTCCCAGAGCTTCAGAGACCCTCTTTCCTTAGGTCAATGGTCATACAGACAGATTTCCCAGAGACTTTACTCATCCACCGTTATTTCTCACAGCAGATCCCTACTCTGCCATCTTTTCACCATCATCAGCCCTCTATGATGCATATGAAAAGGGAAAAAGAGAGGCCATGGCAGGCATCATCTGTCTATTCTGATTCCAGCTCTTTCTCCATTGCCTCTTGTGCTCCACATGCAGCCCAGAGCCACTGACCTTCAACAAGCTGAGCAAATTATTTTTTGCTAATGAGCTTAATTACCTATTTCTCTATTTAAGACACACTTTAGAATTTTGTAAAGGCCTTTGGAAACCCTTTGTTGCGCTAGCAGGTACTCATGGCAAAATGGTAGAACTGCTGTAGCCCCACAAAGCTCAGCAGCTGTGATAGCCCAGATAATGAGGCTGGGGCTTGCCCACCTCTTCACAGCTGGGGCTTTATTTGATCTTCATAACAAGTATTGGGATAGGCATTATTATCCTCCTTTACAGATGGGAAAACTGAGCCCTATGAGGTTGAGTTATTAACCCTCTTCCAGGCTTGGTCTGGTTCCTTCCTGGATATGTAACACCTTCTTTGAGGCTTTGAAAGCTCTATATTATGGGATACATGGTAGCGTCTCAGGGACTTTTCGAAGTCTGCATGTTTATTGCCATAAAAGGCTGACAGAATGAGAGAGACAATGGTCATTGGGAGGCAATGGCTATTTTCTCAATTTTTCCAAAGGGGAGGCTAAGGCCCAAGGAACCTGGTTCACTCCACACCATCTGCTGGTAACTGTGTTCTCCAGTCTCAAAAGCTACCCCATCAACCTCTGTTTCTTGAACACCTTGTTCTCATCCAGCACTGGCTGGGCTTTGGAGAGGGGGTGCTTTCCTGATTTGCACTTGCATATGAATCATCTGGAGAGCTGGTTAACAACACAGGTTTGAATGCTATAGTTCTGGGGTGGGACCTGAGATTCTGCTCCTATAATAAGCAACCAGGTGATTCTCAGGCTGCTGGTGCGCTGACTGCACTTTGAGTGACAAGACAGTGAAGAAAAGAAGAGAAAGCAAAGAGGAAGTCCCGCCTTCAAAGAGATCCCTGACTTGTAGGGAAAACAAAATTGGAGCAAGCACCTGAGGGGCAGAGATATTTATTCATGCCTCAGAAGTTAACAGAGGCCTGTGCCATGGCCATTGTTTAAGGTTGTTGGCTGAACAAATGAGAAATTATAAGAAAGCAGTGCCTACTTCCAAACCAACATGAGTAAACTGGCAGGAGCCAAGTCCAAGGAGCTCAGAAATCACTGGAGATTAAGAACAATTCAATTCAACAATGAAACATGTGATTTCTTACATTATTCAATAAAGTTATTTATTTTATTCATTTAATGAGTGCCTACTATTTGACATCATGTTAGGAACCGGAGTACAAGGTTGAGTATCAGAGGGTCATGTACTCTCAAAGTGCTAAGTTGAGAGGAAACCAAAAGTAAGGGCGATGCCTGCCATTTAGAACAGTGACTTTAAATTGATTTTTTACTGTGACCTACAATAACACAATAAGAGGTATATGTTACACTGTGACCTGGTATGTGTGCATGTGTATGTATATACATATAAAACACTGAAGCAAAAGTTTCTGGAAATAATATTTACATTTTATTAACATTTCTTAGTTCTTCTTCTTCTTTATTATTTTTTTGAACATCTCTTGAACATGAAGAGGCAAAAAGAGGAAGTAAATTATACATCCAGGAGGCCCTGGAGCATGGAAGGGGACCATGTGACCAAGCTGCAGGTATAGAAGGATGTGGTCTCTGTCCCCCAGGACCTACTGCCAGTGATCCCCATTGGCCAAGCTGAACCAGAAGCCGGGGCAGAGGCATGGTGGCAAGGGTGCCCAGGTGTCATATAGTACATGGAAGGTGGTATCCTGGTCAAGAGCAAGATGATGAATTAATGTTGGTGATAGGGAGGAGAGAGTTGGCAAGCGGAGAGTATTAGCCAGACCAAATATTTATGCCTACTTTATGTGATATACTCTGATATTTTCTATTCTATCCTATTCTATTATCTTCCATTTCTTTACCTCTCTTCCCACTCAGTCATTCCCTCTCTCCTTTCTGCCTGCTCTTCCTGCCTTCCTCTTTCCCCTCACTTTTAGTAAAAAGGTGGTGTGAGGATTTGATGTTCAAGATATCAAAGAAGAAATACAGAGGGATCATATTTCCTATATGATCTTTAGGCTGGATCCAAGTGGTGGTGAGGAGGGAGCATGGGGCTCAAAGTCACATGAAATCGCCAGCTTTCTTTCACTATATTGAACAGTCTACATGGTCAGAGACTACCAAGGAGCTGATTCTTGGAGCTGAGCCAAATCCAGTCAATTAAGAGAGGTCTGGGAGTGTTTAAGGACTAGTAACACCATCTATCGTTAGAATTGACGCACTCAACAGAGGATCGCCTGGAGGCTCATCACAAATTTTTCTTGACATTGGAAAAACTGGCTTAAGGGTATTTTTACAACGTTCCAAAGGTTCTTGATTGGAATTCTAACACATATCTTGCCGTTTGATTACAGTTAGAAAGAAGGAAGCAACTCAAATACATTCAAATAAATTCATTCATGTGCTGTCCAGCACAGTGATAAAAATCAAAATGCCAGGAAAACTCATTATAGGTAGAGAATTTAGAGATAGATAGGTTCCTACAGATGGTGACCCAAAGAATAAAAAATGTCAGGAGAACTTGTTTCAGGTACAGAGAATTTAGAGATAGGTTCTTGGAGATGGTGACCCATAGCCCATAGCCATTTCAGGCTAAGGGCTATTATGCCTTTATTTTTCATTTGTAGTTGTACCTGCTGATACTTCAGAACCCTTTTGCAAAAGAAAAATTAAGAGACTACTGCTTACCCACACATCTTGTGTTTTGACACCATGTGACATTACTGTGTAATCTTCTGCAACTGATAAGACCTCCTTGAGCCTCATTGCCATCACTGAAAGGGAATATAATGCATCAAAGCACAGGGAGATCCTCCAATGCAGCTCCAAAATATACATGTAAATGAGTTAAAAGTATATATGTAAAGAGTTAATTTAATATTCTGGTTTCAGGAGAGAAAATTCTATGAAACTATTGAGGAAGTACTTGAGCAGGTCCTCATAATGGTAATAATGTTTCATCCATGGTAGTGGGGCAAAGGAAAGTGTAGATAATGGAAATCCACAGATTAAAAAGTCAATCCATATCTCAACTTGTGCCTGCTTTTCTAAACCTGTGCTTGTCTAGGGAAAAGAGGGAAGGTCACAGGCACTGAAGGTGAAGTTTAGTCATGGGTATTAGAGGCAAATTGTAAAACTCAACTCAGCCTGCTGTGCCCCCTTCTTCTTCAGCATGTGATGTGGTTTGGTTGTGTCCCCACCCAAATCTCACCTTGAATTGTAGCTCCCATAATTCCCAAGTATTGTGGGAAGGACCCGGTGGGAGATCATTGAATTATGGGGGTGGTTTCCTCCATACTGTTCTCGTGGTAGTGAATAAATCTCACAGGATCTGATGGTTTTATAAGACGAAACTCCTTTTGCTTGGGTCCTTTTCTCTCTTGCCTGCCACCATGTAGGACATGCCTTTCACCTTCCACCATGATTGTGAGGACTCCCCAGCCATGTGGAACTGTGAGTCCATTAAATCTCATTTTCTTTATAAATTGTCCAGTCTCAGGTATGTCTTTATCAGAAGCATGAAAACAGACTAATACACCATGTCATTGCTCACATGCCTCTTCTGCTCTGAGACTAGCCCCAAAACTGCTGCCACATCTCAGAGCATCTTAAAATCTCTGCCTATCTTCTCTCCTACCACTGCACACTCACTCAAGAGAGTTCTCATATGACTGGGAGAGGTCCAAGGACATTGTTAGTTTGCTTCTAAATCCATGGTGTGTGTTGGAATTCTCAATCTCTCTCTCTCTTTACCTCTCTCTCTATCTCTCCCTCCCTTCCTGTCCCTGCCCCACTTCATACACAACTGGTGTTGAAAGGCAGACCAGAGACTGTACCCTGCCTGGAAAGACTTAGCATGGGTGATTCAGTAGCTTTCATTACTTCATTAGCTTTCCTTTACTGAGAAAAGCTTCTCACCTCCATGCCCACTCCCTCTCTTCTGGATTTTCTGTGCATGCTGCCAAGAGGTCAGATCTTGAGGGCCAGGATTCAGATGTGGAGCCAGTATGCTGGGCCTGGAGTCTGCATGTATCCCAGTCAGAAAAAGGCAGCTCCATAGTGGTCCCCTCTAACTCACCAGGAGGCTACCTGAGGGTTTGGGCAAAAGACCAGAACCCAGATCTCCTGCTTTGCTCATTTCTTCCAGGAATCTAGTAGGGGCAGGGTGACTGGTCTTGTCATGTCTCAAATCTTTACTGAAACATGACCAACTCCTCCAGTACCCAAACTTTCCTCTGGACATTGATTTATGCTATTCTCTGGGATTGAAATTCTCTACCCTATCTTCCCTCCATTATTGGTCCTGATACTGTGAGGTTACAATGCAGTTACACATCCCAATATTACAATTACAGGAGACTCTGTCCCTGGCCTGCCTTCCCCTCCACTCCAGCCCTCAGACTCTTTTCTCTGAATTACTATGGCATCTTTTAGCCTACAGTTTAGAATGAGGATTACCAGACCCTGTCTTGGGTGTATTTGTCCTTCTATTTGTTTCAAGTCTTTAAATCACATTGTTCCTACTAGATGATGGCCATCTCCCTTCCCCAATGGAGAGAGACCCAGAGTGAACAAGGGACACCATCTGTGCAATCAGCAATTCCATGCGAGGCCTTTACAGGGGACTGGAGCAGCTATGAGAGGTGTCTGTCCTGCCTTCCCAGAGGAGTTCCACTGTGGACTCTGCCATTTCCAGTAAAGAATGGGAAGAGTTATGACGAGGTCCTCTGAAAACTCTTTCCAGTCCCTGAACTCCATGGTGATTTGCTCTGCTTTTTAAGGGAGTATTCTGGCCGGGCAAGGTGGCTCATGTCAGTAATCCCAGCACTTTGGGAGGCCGAGGTGGGTGGATCACCTGAGGTCAGGGGTTCGAGACCAGCCTGACCAACACAGTAAAGCCCTGTCTCTACTAAAAATACAAAAAATTAGCCAGGTATGGTGTCAGGTGCCTGTAGTCCCAGCTACTCAGGAGACTGAGTCAGGAGAATTGCTTGAACCTGGGAGGCAGAGGTTGCAGTGAGCCGAGATCCTGCCATTGTACTCCAGCCTGGGCAACAAGAGCGGAACTCCATCTCAAAGAAAAAAATGGAGTATTCTCTGTTTCCAAAGGGTAGACTATTAAAGAATTAGTGCTTCAAACTAATGAAATTCAGACCTTTGTTCTGAGATAGGAATCTTGCTCAGTGACTGTATTTGTTTGCTAGGGCTGCCTTAACAAAGCATCACAGACAGGGTGGCATGAACAACGCAACTATATTTCCTGCAGTTCTGGAGGCTGGGAGTCTGAGATCAAGGTGTCAGCAGGGTTTCTTTTGAGGCCTCTCTCCTTGGCTTTCAGCTGGCTGCCTTCTTGCTCTATCTTCCAACGGTCTCCCTGCTATATGGGTGTTTCCTAATCTCTCCTTCTTGTAAGTACACCAATCTTATTGGATTTGGACCCATCTATGTGACCTCATTTTTACCTTAGTTACCTACTTAAGGACCCTATCTCCAAGTATAGTGTATAGTCAGATTCTGAGGTACTAGCTGTTAGGACTCCAACCTACGAATTTGGGGAGATATAATTCAGTCCATAAAAGTGACTTTGGGCAAAGTCAAATTTCACTCAATGGAATTTTGTTCAGTTCATTCAACAAGATAGATTGAGCACCCAATTGCACCAGGCCCTGCTCAGATGCTGGGGATATATCACTGAACACAACAGACACAAATCCACATCTCCATGGAGTTGATATTCTGGTGCAGAGATAGACAGTAAATGGAATGAATAAGAAAACATATATGACACGTTGAATAATAATAAAGCCTAGGCAGGAAGTTAAAGTATGGTGGTGGTTGTGGGGGTGGGGCAGTATCATCTAACTCATCCCCGGCCTTCAGGCAGGAATGAATGAAATTGCCCATGAAGGGGGTACATTGAGGAGCAGAAGCAGGATGCAGCGGGAGCATGAGAGTAGAAATCCTTCCTTTGTGGGTTTCTTTTTATTTATGTATTTATTTATTTATTTATTTTGAGATGAAATCTTGCTCAGTCGCCGAGGCTGGAGTGATCTCGGGTCACTGCAGCCTCCGCCTACTGAGTTGAAGCAATTCTCCTGCCTCAGCCTCTCAAGTAGCTGGGATTACGGGCGTGTGCCACTGTGTCCGGCAAATTTTCACTGGAGACGGAGTTTCACTATGTTGGCCAGGCTAGTCTCAAACTCCTGACCTCAGGTGATCCACCTGCCTTGGCCTCCCAAAGTGTTGGGATTACAGGCGTGAGCCACCATGCCCAGCCCTTTGTGGGTTTCTTAACTCTGCTTTGTTTAAAGCCACAAATGTGTGCTCTTTTCCCTCCCTACCCCGGTCACTTGTCTTGCCAAAACAAACTTGAGATCACAAGGGGGTCTGTGAGTAAGACTGTGGCTGACTGGCAGCAAACAAGGGCTATGATGGAGAAACACTTCAAGGCACTCACCCGACAGCCTAAGAGATGGGCACACAGTTATCCTCATGAATGAAAACCTGACAGTTTGAGCCAGGTGTGGTTGCTTGTTCTTGTAATTCTAGTGCTTTGGGACACGAAGGTGGGAAGATCACTCGAGGTCAGGAGTTTTCAAGACCAGCCTGGGTAACATAGCAAGACCCCATCTCTAAAAAAAAAAATAATAATAATAATAATAGGAAAATCTGACAACTCCATTAATCTTATTACTAACAAGTACTTACATTGGTTGCTGTCTGGTTAAGTCAGGCACTGGGCTGTGCCTGCTCTTATGCATCCTTCTAACAGTCCAAAGAGTGCCATCTCTTTTCACATTTACAGCCAAAGAAACTGAGGCTCAGAGAGGTCATGTAACTTGCCTAAAATGCATCTGATGGATCAGAGTCTTAGCCACTCTTGGCACCATGCTGAGCTGTCTAGGGAAGGGCAGGTCACTGTTAGAGCTGGAGTTGAAAGTTGATGTTCATTGACTTTCTAACACTTTTTTCTGTCTTTTATTAAAGCTGCCAGCTTAACGTCTTACCAGAGGACTAATAAATCTTATTTCCAGCAAGCGACTGCCAACATTAAAACATGCAAAATTTCTCAACATAAATTTTCCCAACAATTGTAACTCATTACTTGGATACGAGGCATGCACTACTGCAGTCTGTCCACGGTGGCGAGGAAAACACTGGGCACGAGCCCAACAACACATTCTTTGACAGCAGCATGAAATATTTTACAACAGTTTCCAGGAAGTTTTCACTGGCTGTCTCAATTACAATGAAGTCTTCTTGCGGGCATCTGTTGCAGGGAGCCTTAACACACACATCCTCCCCGTGCTCTCAGGCCACTCGGCAGCCAGCAGATGCCCAGGACAAGAGAAGCCCTTGTTTCAGACGTTTGCTTTCTCAAAGGCATTCCGGGCTCTCTCTGGGGACTCTTGGTCAGTGTCCTGTGGCGTGGCCTCCCTCTTGCCTTCCTGCTGCGGGTACTGCTTCAACCACAGAAATCCAGAGCCCTTTACTCGTTGGTTTCAAAGTAAATCTTTGCTTTGGGGACAGTATCCTCTTTTGCTAAGTGTGAAGACTGCAGGTTAGCTAAAATTCCCACACTGTTTGATAACCCTGCTCAACCAGTAAAAATCGAACCCTGTTCAGTCAGAAAGGTTGAATATATTTCACATGATTTTAATAATTTTTCATGAAAAAGGGTCTGTAGTTCATATCCTTTGCCCATTCTTTTACTTTTTTGGTCTTTTCCTTATTTTGAAGTGTTCTTTACATATTTTGAACACTAATCCCTTGCTAATTAAGTGCTGACAAATATGTTTTCCCAATTTGTGACTCACTCTTTTACTTTGTTGTATTAAATTTTTAATTTTAAATTGGAACAGATCTTTTTTATTTCATGATATGTGCTTTTGGTGTTTTAAACATCATTTATATACTCCTCCACATGTTTTACTCCATTGACAAAAACTTTTTGTCCATGATTGCTCTTTCTTATTTTTATTATTTTAGAGACAGTGTCTTGCTCTGTCACCCAGGCTGGAGTACAGTGCCACAGTTATAGCTGACTGTAAGCTTTGACCTCTTGGGCTCAGGCAATCCTCTCAAACTCAGTCTGGGTACACACTACAGGTGCATGCTACCACATCTGGCTAATTTTTAATTTTTCTGGAGAGATGGGGTTGCCCAGGCTGGTCTTGAATTTCTGACCCCAAGCAACCCTCCTTCCTTGGCCTCACAAAGTGCTAGGATTATGGGCATAAACCACCATGCCAGGCCTGTTGTTTTAAATATAATTTTCAAAAGGCAGATGGCACTAACTGTCATAAAAAAGAGGTATCTCCCTTTGGATCCTATGACTATGCTCCTTAAGAATGGAATTTGTCTTTCCTGATGGTGTTGTTGGCTTTCAGAAGGTAAACATGTCTCTAATTCTGGAATCTATGTCTTACCAGTGGGGAATCCTCTCTCTTTCTCCTCTTGTTCAACTAAATAATAAAAAATTTCAATTGCTTAAGCATGTAAGAATACTGCCACCTTTCTCATCATCTTTTCCATCCATGATGCTTTGGTGTGCCTATGCCTGTGTCTATCTATTGATATATCCACCTAAGCTGTGAGGTTGGCACACATTATGTGTGTGTCTTAGTAACTGATATTTTTCTACTTATGTCTTAAATGAAACATTAAAATTAATGTAGGTTTTCAGAACATATTGAAGCTAACCCATAAAAGGCAACTCAGTCCGGGAGTACAGAATGTTAGAATAGCTATGGGATGATGTGCTGCAAATAAACCCAGTGGCTTAACACAACATGTTATTTTCCTTTCTAACTAGGGGTCCAGAGCAAATCAGGCACCTTTAATCTTAGGGCACCACCATCTCAACATGAGACCCCCTCAGCCGTGGGGGCCGCTAAAGGGGTAGCTGGAGAATTGCCCTGACTCTTGTATGCTTTGGCCTGGAAGTGGGGCCCATCACTTCTACCCATAGCACATTGACCAGACCCTTTCAGCTAAGCCCACCTAACTGCAAGGGGGCTGAGAACATGAAGGAGTGGATACACCAGTCGTTAAGCATCATAAAAGGCCAGTCTGAGATGAATAGGCCATCTACAAAATTTGCACCTACATAATTGAGAATTACCTATGGCCATAGCTGACATTTTGAGCCCTTACTGAAACTCACAGGTCATCATATCCTGTGTGCAAATACTAAGAAAGTGTGCCTTCTGAGATGAGGGGACAGGGAGGAAGCCAAGAATGTGTAAGTCATCAGAGGTAAGGAAGAAAAAGCATTAAACATCAGTTACAGCATAGACTACGTGGATTTCCATTTGCAGGTAGGAGGGTGGAAACATTGAGAAGTAAAGCAAAGCAGGACAATGGGAGGAATTCCAAGAAGCTTCAGATAAATAGTAAGAAGTGCTTCTAGTATGAGTGGAACTCAAAGTCTGTAAAGAAACTGGTTGCTGAGAAGCCACAAGGAGTGATTTATTGATAGGCCAGGAATATATTCCCAACAATATTAAAGTAATTCTTTGCCAGGCTGTGTTCACAAAAGAAGAGGAGGGGACCAGGCCAGAAATACACGTGCATCTTTCAAAGGACAAAGATATATGAGAAAAAATTAAAAGAGATTTTCAATTCTCCAATGCCTTTAAGCATTCTGCAAAAACTATCATGAAGTCGGTATTTAGGACAGAAAATGGCGAAAACAAACTATTGGTGATTTTTAGGAAAGAAGGTTGTGGAGAGAAAGGGAAAAGTTAGCAGTAAAGGGAAAAAGTGTGTGGAGGAGAGCAATAATTGTTTTCCAACTGCAGGCGATAAAATGCGTATCTAAGAGGAATGCCTGACCTTCAGACAACTCATCTATCAGACTCAGGAGAATGGAGACAAAGGGAAGAGAGTCACAGGGGAGAAGAAGCCAGGATGCAGTGGCTGTGTGCTAAGTGGAAGCCATTGTGGGCCACTGAGAAGATAATTGAGGGAAGTGGAGAAGCCGAGGAGTAAAGCAGAGTGATATGAAGCAGCGTGATAAGCAGTTCACAGTGAGGAGGGGGAAAAATAACGGGAAAGAGGGAGATAAACCCGTGGTGAAGAAGCCTTTCGCAGAGACTAAGAGTCTGGGAGGAAATTATCTGAAGGGCTAGAGTACTTGGGGCGTCTTGGAACTTCACATTTGTGAAAAAAATGTACCGCATGTATCAAAGAATCCAAGTCCCAGTCTATGCTAATAATAAAAGCAGTTTGCATTTATTGCGTCCTAAGTGTCAAGAGCAGCCCAAGGTACCTTAAGTATCTCTTCTCGTGGAGCTCATGGTGATAAAAATCGAAGTGACAGCAAGCAGTAAACAAGAACTAGTCTTTATAGAGTTTGCCATGTGCAAGGTCCATGCCACAACTCATTTAACATCCGTGCCAGCCTTATCCACTACAGAATCTTCACCTTTCTGTGCCTCAGTTTCTTCTTCTATAAATCGGGATTATAAGAGTACCCACTGACCAGTACTCTAAGAGGAAGAGTGAATGTCACCCATTTGCAGGCAGGGCCACGCCCTCCTCATTGGCTCTGTTGAAAAAGAGCTCCACACTTGGGTTGAAAGAAGGGGCAGAGAACTTGGGAGGCAGTGGTGGGAGGAGGGGGAATGGTAATTCTGGCTTCTGCCAATCAAATCTAGATGTGTCACTCCTCTGTGATCTTGGTTGTCCATATAGGTCACAGCTCCTGCGCTGTGCCTCAGGAAAGGGAGGCACAGAGAAGTTACAGGGCTGGCTTACGTTTGCACAGAAAATTTAGTGTCAGTAAGAAGTAGAACTTAGGTTTCCTTATTCCCCAGAACATCAGGGGGTTTTTACCAGTGGACGATGCTGAGACACAGGGCAGGGTAAGCACATTTTAAAACAGAGGGCAAAGGTCAGCACGGAGCATGGGGAGATCAGTAAATATGTCCAAAGTGCTTAGTGAGAGGTAAAAGTTTAAAAGACGACAGTTAGGTTTTCACAATAGTGAACGGACAATTCAATGCCAGAGGTCCCGGAACCTGCAGTGTTTTCTCATTGACCTACTATTTCCCTGGGAGCCAGAGTCAGCATGACTGTAGACTTTTCCAGAAGTAAGCAGGTTACCTCTTATCTCTTCTGTCATCCACATCCTCGGGTTTGAGGGCTTGAAATCGTGCAGTATTTCCCTCTTGTAACCCAGAACAAGCATCTCTAACTTTAGACTGACTCCTTTGGTGTCCTGAGGTCAGTGAATCAACCTGCTTACTTCCCTCCATTTATGGCTGTGAGGCTCCTTTGTAACAAGGGATCACGAACTGTACCGACGCTTCCAAATGCAGCATCATTTATTGTGTCCTGATGCAAAAATAGCTTCCTTGGGCTTAAACTGGCCAAGATCATCTTATTTGCCATGTTTTTGTTACCATTAAAGGATCGAGAGGAGGAAAAGACTTCCTGGAAACCTGTTGGTCTTTCAAAATCAGTCAATTCATAGAATCCTCCAACCAAGAGGGCTGTGAGCAGATCATGAAGTCCAGGCTCCTGCTTCTGGGCCGTGATTCCTTTATTTCAAGCCTGCTGAGCCCTGGTTTTTGCAGCAGGACTTATTTTTTTATTTTTATTTTTTATTTTTTTGAGTTTAGGCCCAAATGAATTTTTTTTTTTTAACTTTTAAGTTTGAGGGCACATGTGCAGGTTTGTTATGTAGGTAAACTTGTGTCATGGGAGTTTGTTGTACAAATTATTTCATCACCCACTCATTAAGCCTAGTGTCTGATAGTTATTTTTCCTGATCCTCTCCCTCCTCCTACCCTCCACCCTACAATAGGCCCTAGTGTCTGTTGTTCCCCTGTATGTGACCATGTCTTCTCATCATTTAGCCCCCACTTATAAGTGAGAGCATGCTGTGTTCGATTTTCTCTTCTGGCATTAGTTTGCTAAGAATAATGTCCTCCTGCTCTATCCATGTCCTGCAAAGAACATGATCTTATTCTTTTTAATGGCTGCATAGTATTCCATGGTGTATATGTACCACATTTTCTTTATCTAGTCTATCATTGATAGGCATTTAGGTTGATTCCATGTCTTTGCTATTGTGAACAGTGCTGCAATGAACCTACATGTGCATGTGTCTTTATTTAGAATGTTTTATATTCCTTTGGGTAACCCAGTAACAGGATTGCTGGGTTGAATAGTAGTTCTGTCTTTAGGATTTTGAGGAATCATCACATTGTCTTCCACAATGGTTGAACTAATTTAAACTCCCACTAGCAGTGTATAAATGTTCCTTTTCTCCACAACCTCACCAGCATCTGTTATTTTTTTATTTTAATTTTTTTTAGTGTCTTAAAAATATAAGCATTTATTTCCTTCATGAGTCTGTGGGTCATTTACTTATTTTTAAATTTTTTAAATTTTTTTATTATACTTTAAGTTCTAGGGTACATGTGCATAACGTGCAGGTTTGTTACATATGTATACTTGTGCCATGTTGGTGTGCTGCACCCATCAACTCGTCAGCACCCATCAACTTGTCATTTACATCAGGTATAACTCCTAATGCAATCCCTCCCCACTCCCCTCTCCCCATAATAGGCCCCGGTGTGTGATGTTTCCCTTCCTGAGTCCAAGTGATCTCATTGTTCGGTTACCACCTATGAGTGAGAACATGCAGTGTTTGGTTTTCTGTTCTTGCAATAGTTTGCTGAGAATGACGGTTTCCAGCTGCATCCATGTCCCTACAAAGGACACAAACTCATCCTTTTTTGTGGCTGCATAGTATTCCATGGTGTATATGTGCCACATTTTCTTAATCCAGTCTGTCATTGATGGACATTTGGGTTGATTCCAAGTCTTTGCTATTGTGAATAGTGCCGCAATGAACATACGTGTGCATGTGTCTTTATAGCAGCATGATTTATAATCCTTTGGGTATATACCCAGTAATGGGATGGCTGGGTCATATGGTACTTCTAGTTCTAGATCCTTGAGGAATCACCATACTGTTTTCCATAATGGTTGAACTAGTTTACAATCCCACCAACAGTATAAAAGTGTTCCTATTTCTCCACATCCTGTCCAGCACCTGTTGTTTCCTGACTTTTTAATGATTGCCATTCTAACTGGTGTGAGATGGTATCTCATTGTGGTTTTGATTTGCATTTCTCTGATGGCCAGTGATGATGAGCATTTTTTCATGTGTCTGTTGGCTGTATGCATATCTTCTTCTGAGAAATGTCTGTTCATATCCCTTGCCCACTTTTTGATGGGGTTGTTTTTTTCTTGTAAATTTGTTGGAGTTCTTTGTAGGTTCTGGATATTAGCCCTTTGTCAGATGAGTAGATTGCAAAAATTTTCTCCCATTCTGTAGGTTGCCTGTTCACTCTGATGGTAGTTTCTTTTGCTGTGCAGAAGCTCTTTAGTTTAATTAGATCCCCTTTGTTAATTTTGGCTTTTGTTGCCATTGCTTTTGGTGTTTTAGACATGAAGTCCCTGCCCATGCCTATGTCCTGAATGGTATTACCTAGGTTTTCTTCTAGGGTTTTTATGGTATTAGGTCTAACATTTAAGTCTCTAATCCATCTTGAATTAATTTTCATATAAGGAGTAAGGAAAGGATCCAGTTTCAGCTTTCCACTTATGGCTAGCCAATTTTCCCAGCACCATTTATTAAATAGGGAATCCTTTCCCCATTTCTTGTTTCTCTCAGGTTTGTCAAAGATCAGATGGCTGTAGATGTGTGGTATTATTTCTGAGGGCTCTGTTCTGTTCCATTGGTCTATATCTCTGTTTTGGTACCAGTACCATGCTGTTTTGGTTACTGTCGCCTTGTAGTATAGTTTGAAGTCAGGTAGCGTGATGCCTCCAGCTTTGTTCTTTTGACTTAGGATTGTCTTGGAGATGTGGGCTCTTTTTTGGTTCCATATGAACTTTAAAGCAGTTTTTTCCAATTCTGTGAAGAAAGTCATTGGTAGCTTGATGGGCATGGCTTTGAATCTATAAATTACCTTGGGCAGTATGGCCATTTTCACGATATTGATTCTTCCTATCCATGAGCATAGTATGTTCTTCCATTTGTTTGTGTCCTCTTTTATTTCACTGAGCAGTGGTTTGTAGTTCTCCTTGAAGAGGTCCTTCACATCCCTTGTAAGTTGGATTCCTAGGTATTTGATTCTCTTTGAAGCAATTGTGAATGGAAGTTCATTCATGATTTGGCTCTCTGTTTGTCTGTTACTGGTGTATAAGAATGCTTGTGATTTTTGCACATTAATTTTGTATCCTGAGACTTTGCTGAAGTTGCTTATCAGCTTAAGGAGATTTTGGGCTGAGACAATGGGGTTTTCTAAATATACAATCATGTCATCTGCAAAGAGGGACAATTTGACTTCTTCTTTTCCTAACTGAATACCCTTGATTTCTTTCTCTTGCCTGATTGCCCTAGCCAGAACTTCCAACACTATGTTGAATAGGAGTGGTGAGAGAGGGCATCCCTGTCTTGTGCCAGTTTTCAAAGGGAATTTTTCCAGTTTTTGCCCATTCAGTATGATATTGGCTGTGGGTTTGTCATAAATAGCTCTTATTATTTTGAGGTATGTTCCATCAATACCGAATTTATTGAGTGTTTTTAGCATGAAGGGCTGTTGAATTTTGTCAAAAGCCTTTTCTGCATCTATTGAAATAATCATGTGGTTCTTGTCTTTGGTTCTGTTTATATGCTGGATTATGTTTATTGATTTGCGAATGTTGAACCAGCCTTGCATCCCAGGGATGAAGCCCACTTGATCATGGTGGATAAGCTTTTTGATGTGTTGCTGAATCCGGTTTGCCAGTATTTTATTGAGGATTTTTGCATCGATGTTCATCAGGGATATTGGTCTAAAATTCTCTTTTTTTGTTGTATCTCTGCCAGGCTTTGGTATCAGGATGATGTTGGCCTCATAAAATGAGTTAGGGAGGATTCCCTCTTTTTCTATTGATTGGAATAGTTTCAGAAGGAATGGTACCAACTCCTCCTTGTACCTCTGGTAGAATTCAGCTGTGAATCCATCTGGTCCTGGACTTTTTTTGGTTGGTAGGCTATTAATTGTTGCCTCAATTTCAGAGCCTGCTATTGGTCTATTCAGGGATTCAACTTCTTCCTGGTTTAGTCTTGGAAGAGTGTAAGTGTCCAGGAAATTATCCATTTCTTCTAGATTTTCCAGTTTATTTGCGTAGAGGTGTTTATAGTATTCTCTGATGGTAGTTTGTATTTCTGTGGGGTCGGTGGTGATATCCCCTTTTTCATTTTTAATTGCGTCGATTTGATTCTTCTCTCTTTTCTTCTTTATTAGTCTTGCTAGTGGTCTGTCAATTTTGTTGATCTTTTCAAAAAACCAACTCCTGGATTCATTGATTTTTTGGAGGGTTTTTTGTGTCTCTATCTCCTTCAGTTCTGCTCTGATCTTAGTTATTTCTAGCCTTCTGCTAGCTTTCGAATGTGTTTGCTCTTGCTTCTCTAGTTCTTTTAATTGCGATGTTAGAGTGTCAATTTTAGATCTTTCCTGCTTTCTCTTGTGGGCATTTAGTGCTATAAATTTCCCTCTACACACTGCTTTAAATGTGTCCCAGAGATTCTGGTATGTTGTATCTTTGTTCTCATTGGTTTCAAAGAACATCTTTATTTCTGCCTTCATTTCGTTATGTACCCAGTAGTCATTCAGGAGCAGGTTGTTCAGTTTCCATGTAGTTGAGCGGTTTTGATTGAGTTTCTTAGTCCTGAGTTCTAGTTTGATTGCACTGTGGTCTGAGAGACAGTTTGTTATAATTTCTGTTCTTGTACATTTGCTGAGGAGTGCTTTACTTCCAATTACGTGGTCAATTTTGGAATAAGTACGATGTGGTGCTGAGAAGAATGTATATTCTGTTGATTTGGGGTGGAGAGTTCTATAGATGTCTATTAGGTCTGCTTGCTGCAGAGATGAGTTCAATTCCTGGATATCCTTGTTAACTTTCTGTCTCGTTGATCTGTCTAATGTTGACAATGGAGTGTTGAAGTCTCCCATTATTATTGTATGGGAGTCTAAGTCTCTTTGTAAGTCTCTAAGGACTTGCTTTATGAATCTGGGTGCTCCTGTATTGGGTGCATATATATTTAGGATAGTTAGCTCTTCCTGTTGAATTGATCCCTTTACCATTATGTAATGGCCTTCTTTGTCTCTTTTGATCTTTGATGGTTTAAAGTCTGTTTTATCAGAGACTAGTATTGCAACCCCCGCTTTTTTTTGTTCTCCATTTGCTTGGTAAATCTTCCTCCATCCCTTTATTTTGAGCCTATGTATGTCTCTGCGTGTGAGATGGGTCTCCTGAATACAGCAGACTGATGGGTCTTGACTCTTTATCCAGTTTGCCAGTCTGTGTCTCTTAATTGGAGCATTTAGTCCATTTACATTTAAGGTTAAGATTGTTATGTGTGAACTTGATCCTGCCATTATGATATTAACTGGTTATTTTGCTCATTAGTTGATGCAGTTTCTTCCTAGCCTCGATGGTCTTTACATTTTGGCATGTTTTTGAGATGGCTGGTACCGGTTGTTCCTTTCCATGTTGAGTGCTTCCTTCAGGGTCTCTTGTAAGGCAGGCCTAGTGGTGACAAAATCTCTAAGCATTTGCTTATCTGTAAAGGATTTTATTTCTCCTTCACTTATGAAACTTAGTTTGGCTGGATATGAAATTCTGGGTTTAAAATTCTTTTCTTTAAGAATGTTGAATATTGGCCCCCACTCTCTTCTGGCTTGGAGAGTTTCTGCCGAGAGATCTGCTGTGAGTCTGATGGGCTTCCCTTTGTGGGTAACCCGACCTTTCTCTCTGGCTGCCCTTAAGATTTTTTCCTTCATTTCAACTTTGGTGAATCTGGCAATTATGTGTCTTGGAGTTGCTCTTCTCGAGGAGTATCTTTGTGGCGTTCTCTGTATTTCCTGGATTTGAATGTTGGCCTGCCCTACTAGGTTGGGGAAGTTCTCCTGGATGATATCCTGAAGAGTGTTTTCCAACTTGGTTCCATTTTCCCCCTCACTTTCAGGCACCCCAATCAGACGTAGATTTGGTCTTTTTACATAATCCCATACTTCTTGCAGGCTTTGTTCATTTCTTTTTCTTCTTTTTTCTTTTGGTTTCTCTTCTCGCTTCATTTCATTCATTTGATCCTCAATTGCTGATACTCTTTCTTCCAGTTGATCGAGTCGGTTACTGAAGCTTGTGCATTTGTCACGTATTTCTCGTGTCATGGTTTTCATCTCTTTCATTTCGTTTATGACCTTCTCTGCATTAATTAGTCTAGCCGTCAATTCTTCCACTTTTTTTTCAAGATTTTTAGTTTCTTTGCGCTGGGTACGTAATTCCTCCTTTAGCTCTGAGAAATTTGATGGACTGAAGCCTTCTTCTCTCATCTCGTCAAAGTCATTCTCCGTCCAGCTTTGATCCGTTGCTGGCGATGAGCTGCGCTCCTTTGCCGGGGGAGATGCGCTCTTGTTTTTTGAATTTCCAGCTTTTCTGCCCTGCTTTTTCCCCATCTTTGTGGTTTTATCTGCCTCTGGTCTTTGATGATGGTGATGTACTGATGGGGTTTTGGTGTAGGTGTCCTTCCTGTTTGATAGTTTTCCTTCTAACAGTCAGGACCCTCAGCTGTAGGTCTGTTGGAGATTGCTTGAGGTCCACTCCAGACCCTGTTTGCCTGGGTAACAGCAGCAGAGGCTGCAGAAGATAGAATATTTCTGAACAGCAAGTGTACCTGTCTGATTCTTGCTTTGGAAGCTTCCTCTCAGGGGTGTACTCCACCCTGTGAGGTGTGGGGTGTCAGACTGCCCCTAGTGGGGGATGTCTCCCAGTTAGGCTACTCAGGGGTCAGGGACCCGCTTGAGCAGGGAGTCTGTCCCTTCTCAGATCTCAACCTCCGTGTTGGGAGATCCACTGCTCTCTTCAAAGCTGTCAGACAGAGTCGTTTGCGTCTGCAGAGGTGTCTGCTGCTTTGTTATTGTTTTCTGTGCCCTGCCCCCAGAGGTGGAGTCTACAGAGACAGGCAGGTTTCCTTGAGCTGCTGTGAGCTCCACCCAGTTCGAGCTTCCCAGCAGCTTTGTTTACCTACTTAAGCCTCAGCAATGGCGGGCGCCCCTCCCCCAGCCTCGTTGCTGCCTTGCCGGTAGATCACAGACTGCTGTAATAGCAATGAGGGAGGCTCCGTGGGTGTGGGACCCTCCCGGCCAGGTGTGGGATATGATCTCCTGGTGTGCCTGTTTGCTCAAAGCGCAGTATTGGGGTGGGAGTTACCCGATTCTCCAGGTGTTGTGTGTCTCAGTTCCCCTGGCTAGGAAAAGGGATTCCCTTCCCCCTTGCGCTTCTCAGGTGAGGCAATGCCTCTCCCTGCTTCAGCTCTCGCTGGTCGGGCTGCAGCAGCTGACCAGTACCGATCGTCCGGCACTCCCCAGTGAGATGAACCCAGTACCTCAGTTGAAAATGCCGAAATCACCGGTCTTCTGTGTCGCTGGCGCTGGGAGTTGAAGACTGGAGCTGCTCCTATTCGGCCATCTTGCTCCCTTAATCCATCTTGAGTTAATTTTTGTATATGGTATAATGAAGGAGTCCAATTTCAATATCTGCACATGGTTAACCAGTTATCCCAGCACCATTTATTGAATCAGGAATGCTTTCCCCATGGCTTTTGTTAGGCTTGTTGAAGATCAGATAGTTGTAGGTATACAGTCTTATTTCTGGGTTGTCTATTCTGTTCCATGGTCTGTGTGTCTGTTTTTGTACCAGTACCATGCTGTTTTGATTACTGTAGCCCTGTAGTATAGTTTGAAGTCAGGTAGCATGATGCTCCCAGCTTTGTTCTTTTTGCTTAGTATTGCCTTGGCTATTCAGCCTTTTTGGTTCCATATGAATTTTTAAACAGCTTTTTCTAGTTCTGTGAAGAATCTCAATGGTAGTTTAATGGAATAGCATTGAATCTATAAATTGCTTGGGGCAGTATAGCCACTTTAACAATATTGATTCTTCCTATCTATGATCATGGAATGTTTTCCCATTTGTTTGTGTCATCTCTGCAGCAGGACCTATTCTATCAAGGATTGGTAATTGGGAATAAGCTTCTCATTTCATCCTAGAGGTTTCTGTCACTCCAATGAAATCTTAAAAGTCTCCAGTGCTTGTTAGGAAAGTGTGGAAGATGAACCCCTTCTTCATCCACAGGTAAGAACATGCTGGAAAGCAAAACTGTTTAAAACATGCTTAGTTTTTAACCCAACACTTCTATGTCAAGAAATATATCCTGGATTTGATCTATACAAATTGTATGAATATATTAAATTGTCACATGTACTCCAAAAATATGTGCATCTATTTTGCATCAATAAAAATTAAAATAATCAGATCAGTACACAAAGATGAATGCACATGAATGTTTAGTGGAATATGATTTATAATGACAATTTGAAAATAGCCTAAAATGTCCAATGGTAGCAATTGATTAACTAAATTATGATGGAGTTAACAGTAGGAAAAAAAAATATATATATATATACTTATTTTACATAATATTTATACACACCTGAATGGCAAGATGTTTATGATGTACTGTGAGAGAGAAAAATAAGTTACAAAATAGTGTCTAGAATACAATCCTGTGTTCATATGCATGTGTCTAAGAAAGTTTGTAACAATAAATAGCAAGATGTCAATACTGGTTGTCTTATGGGGTGAGAGGCTGTGATGTAATATTTTCTTTCTATAGCTTCCATTTTTTCTACAATGAATAGCATTTTTGAAAAAAACAAAACCAAATATATTTTAAAAGTTTAAGTTTCCACTCTTTAGAATTGTCCAGGTTTCTTTTCTCAAATCTAGGTGGTATCATTTTCTGAGCTACCCTTGATGGGAAAGGAGGAGAGGACATTTTCCCTATTTATTAATTTTACTTTATGCAGATTGCAGTGAATCAAGGTGTGGTTTTAAAGAGGAAAAGGTGTCACAAAGATTTGACCTGAATGGCATGTATGTATGAGTGAATGTGTGTGTGTGTGTGTGTGTGTAAGCCTAAGATAGAAGAAGTTAGCCCTTTGCCTTGTTGATTAATTGTAGATTATCATTGATTGATGTTTCTAGTCTAAACTTTTAGACCAGTAACTCCTTCAAGGCAGGCAATAACTTACCCTTATTTTCCCAGGTCCTAGCCCAGTGCCTGACACATAGTAAGATCTTAATATACATTTGACAAATGAATTAACTTTTGAGCCTCAATTATTTACAGAACCTGCTGGCAAAAGATTGCCTCCTCTTCCATCCAGATTCCTATGACACTGTGGGTTGATGGCATGATAGGGATAGTGGGAGTAGCTGATGTGATATAAATGAGTCAGATTGGCCTGGGTTCAAATACTGGTTCTGCCACAAGTGAGAAATTTGATCATAAATTTTCTTTTATGTAATATGAGGATGAAAATATATTTTTAATCTCTTCAATTCCCCTCCCCAACCTCAGCCCCTAGTAAACATCATTCTACTCTCTACTTCTATGACTTCAACTTTTTTACCCCTCACATATAAGTGACATCATGCAGTATTTGTCTTCCTGTGCCTGGCTTGTTTCAGTTGATATAATGTCCTTGAGGTTCATCATGTCTGAAATGACAGGATTTCCTTCTTTTTAAAGGCTAAATAGTATTCTATTGTGTGTATACACCATATTTTCTTTACCCATTATTCCACTGCTGGACTCTTAGATTAACTCCATATCTTGGCCGTTGTGAATAATGCTGCCATGAAAATGGGAGTGCAGATACCTCTTTGACATATTGATCTTATTTCCTTTGCATATATAACCAGTAGTAGGATGGCTGGACCATATGGTATTTCTATTTCTAGTTTAGGGTTTGTTTTGTTTTTTTTTTTTTTTTTGAGACAGGGTGTCACTCTGGTCACTCTGTCACCCAGACTGGAGTGCAGTGGTGCGATCATGGCTCACTGCAGCCTTGACCTCCCAGGCTCAAGTGATTCTCCCACCTCAGCCTCCAGAGTAGGTGGGACTACAGGCATATGACACCACAGCCATTTTTTTCTATTTTTTTTTAGTAGAGGCAAGGTGTTGCCATGTTGCCCAGACTGGTCTCAAACTCCTGGGCTCAAGCGATCTTCCTGCTTTGGCCTCCCAAAGTGATGGGATTGCAGGCGTGAGCCACTGTACCTGGCTACTTTTAGTTTTTTGGGTTTTTTTTTTTTTTTTTGAAGAACCTCCATACTCTTTTCCATACTAATTGAAGGAATGATAATATTATTTATATTGCAAGATCATTTTAAGGATGGAAACTTGACAATTTCTTTTAATCCCCTTTTGTGGGTTGTATCTTAAATTGTAGCCTTTGAAAACCAGCCATTGACCAATGTTAAAATCCATTCATTGAAGCCATTCTGCATAACTCAAGGTTCAAGTAGCCTTCTCTAGAAAAATAAGGTAGCATTCTTCTAAGGCTTCTATGAGAGAGTGCTTGCTCTTGGCTTTCACTGAGAAATGTGGAAAGAAATTGTGTTTAGCAAGAACTGGTGTATTATTAAGTAGCCTTATCTCAGTTCAACATCTCTGCAAATAAGTCAAGGCTCACAGCAACCCTGTGCAAGTGCTGGAAATGTTTGAGGCCTTAAAATAGCAAAACGCTTTGAAGAAACCTATCTTCCTAATGGAAAAAAGAACACACAAGAAAAATGACTGTCAGTGATTTATATATAGCGCAGGATTCAGCAAGTGACAAAGTGATTATTGCTAATTTGCAATTCTCTTTAGAAACTAGCCATGTGCACCATTTTCAAGAAGGCTAAAGATTAAAGAAGGAGCTGACCAGATGACCACAGCCCAGATCCTTTTCTTAGGGTGGCTGTATGGCTGTGGGTCTATGGTTCCACTTCTTTTCCCATTGTCCTTGGTAACTGGCATGAGATAGCCTCGTTAGATATCATATAGACTTGGCTTTCAATGATGTCATTTAAGCCAGTTGTTTGTTCAAGTTATCAGAACAACCACATAAGAGTGGCGGATAATGGGGTATATAGAATAATTACCCATGTTTTATTCTTAGCTTTTACTAGTATGTTACAAGGTCTCCCACCAAAAAATTAGGGATTTTGTCAGTTGTACAGTCAGTAGGCCACAGAGCAGTTTGACTGTTGAGATTTTTCACTGAGTATGTGAGTGCATGTGTGAATGTGTGTGTGTATGACTTCTCCCCCTTATTAAGGCTGTATAGTAATGACCTATCTTATGCAGCTGTATGAAAACAACAACCCCTAAAATAAATGCCAAAATATTCCTGTGTACCATATTGTGAAAAAAGATGGCTGGCCAGGCCCACTGATTAATATACTATAATGTTCATTTCAAATAGTTTTTTGAGTGATAGAGAGTATCAATACATCTATTAGTTTTCAACGTAAGTAATTAATATTTGAGCTCTAGAGCTGCTTTGCCCTTGCAGCTGGGCATTGGCAGCACAAAGGCCATGGTTTTGAAGCTATCTCATTCCTATTGCCTGTGGCATCAGCTGCCCTGTAATTTAGAAGTCAGGTGAGATTTTGCTGTTGTTGTTGTTGTTGTTGTTGTTGTTTTTTGAGATGGAGTCGCTCTGTCACCCAGGCTCGAATGCAGTGGCGTGATCTCGGCTCACTGAAAGCTCCACCTCCCGGGTTCACGCCATTCTCCTGCCTCAGCCTCCCGAGTAGCTGGGACTACAGTAGCCCGCCACCACACCTGGTTAATTTTTTGTAGTTTTAGTAGAGACAGGGTTTCACCGTGTTAGTCAGGATGGTCTCAAGAAGTCAGGTGAGTTTCTTACGTGAAAGGGAAGTCTCTGTGCATCCTTTCCTGGGAGAATGCTTCCCTGATCTTCTCCAACTGGAAATAGCCTGGAATTGCTGGCAATGTTGCTCCTAAGCTCAGAGTGTCCGGGACAGCTACTGACACTATATGCTAATCTGAGACCAAGTCAATTGCCTGGGGATGTTCAGTCTAAGGTATATGGTGGCAGGTGCTAAGAAGGGGCTCTGCCAACTCCCATTTTCTGTAGTTGCCACGGGTGGGCATATTAGACTTCTGCACCACCCTTGTTCTATTTCCCTCACTAAGTTCTAAAATGGATAATCACACTGAGATGGGGTCAGGCCAGTCAAACAAAGGAACTCTGAGGTTGGCCTACAATGTGAAAACTGTCAATTATGCTATTTTATGTCCTGCCTACATTGCTAGTAGCAGAGTCCTCATTTCCATTAGACCAATTTGGTACAACGATGCATGTTCTAATCCTTTTACCATCTTATCTGAACAAGAGAAATGAGTACAAATGAAGGGGGGGGGGCATGAAAAGGGAGAAAGAGAAGGAAGAAAAAGAGACAAAGAGGAAGAAAGAGAATCATTTTGAAGGGTGATTTTTAACTACTGGCTTTACAATTTATTAAAAATAAATGTAACATTCTAATGTGAGCTGGTCAGTGCTGTACAAGGAAGGTGATTCTAGGCAGAAGTGACTTGTTTTTAAAACCTGATTCTCTTAGAATCTTAGTCTGTGAACAAGGCAGTCACAGATTCTGTGTAAATTCTCTATGGAGCACTGAACAAGGCTTAAAGAGGAAGTGGCCGTGATGCAGAGAATCAGGGCCAGAGGTTGGCCTTAACACCCACTGGCTCTGCCACTTTCTTGGTAGGGATGCCAGGAGCAGACCTCATCCCAGTAAGGCAGGGACAGTAACCATTTCCTGGATGAGCTAACACAGGTCTATCAAAATATTTGAAAAGACCTTGTAAAATTTTTGATTCCTAGGTAACAAATTACCACAAACTGAATACCTTGAAAACAACACACATTTATTATATCAGTTTCCATGGGTCAGTAGTCCAGGCACAACTTAACAGGTTCCTCTAGTCAGGGTCCCACAAGACTGCAAGTAAGGTTTCAGCCAGTCCGTGTTCTCATGGGGAGGCTCCACTGGGGAAGAGTCTATTTCTGAGCCCATTCAAGTTGTTGGCAGAATTCATTTCCTTGTGGCTGTATGATGGAGAGCCCTTGTTTTTTGTGGGCTGGGTCCTGAAGACAACAAACAGTTTCTTGCCATGGGGCCTTTTCCAACATGATTGCTTATGCCAAGCCTTCAAGAAGAGTTCCAGCTCTAGTCTACTAACATAGAGTCTTCATAACCCACCCTAATCACAGGAGTGCTAGCCATCATCTGCGTCATCTTCTATTGGTTAGAAGGAAGCTACAGGTCCTACCCACACTTAAAGGGAGGAGGTTACACAAAGGCATGAATGCTGGGAGGTGGGAATCACTGGGGGTCAACCTCATCATTCCAATCTTACTGGGATTCTCTCGCAAACCAGCCAAATCTGTGTTCTTTAATCTTCAGTAGGGTGAACAACCATCCCAGTTTGCCTGGACTAGTTTTAGCACTATAAGTCCTGTCCTCTAGGCAACTCCTTGGTCCCAGGCAAACGAGGATAGTTTGCCACCCTAAACAGATAACATCCCTTCTTTCATTTGTTTTAGGCCAATATTAGGGGTGAAAGAGAGACCTAAAAGGTTTCATCCAGAGGTGGCCAAACTATTCTCCAAGGAGTTCTTTGAGGGCGCTGAGGTGAAGGAGATGGTGAGAGGGACGCCAACTGGATGGGCTTTTTAGCTCCCTCCCCGTATTCCACCACTGAGCAAACCAGCTCCCCGCTTGCTCATACATGGTGCATTCAGTGTAATTTGTTGTGCGAAGTATGGTTTCCACAGCCACAAGTTGATGCCTTAACAATTTCATTTTACATATAAAAAGCCAAGGTCTGTAAAAAACTTAGGGGCAGAATCCAGCCTCTTGACATGTAAGCCAGACCTCTTCTACAACACCATCCTGATGAGTTGAGCATTTCTTGACCATCTGTCTCATGCACAGCTCTGGACTTGGTGCTGAGGCAGTGAAGAAAGGTTCTGGGGGGTTGTTGTGTTTTTGTTTCCAGTCACATCGGGGAAGACCTAGGCTAAGGCTAGGACATACTCACCATGACCATGACAGCTTTATCTGATTTGATCAGTTACTAAGGAATCAAAATGGTGATTTCAGCTACCTGGAAACAGGTAGGTTTACCTTAGAGTTACATGTTATTTCAAAGCAACATGGGGACAAGTGTGAATTCTTGAGGTTGAAAACAGCTTATGTCGATGACAGGGACTTTCTAGTCTTTTCAGCATAAAACACAAGCCAGTATTTAAACTACTGTAGACAGAGTTCATAAGCACAGCAGGAGGGCAAGTTTATGCAACTGGTGAAAAGTACAAGGCAAGGTTAATGTGGACAAAGAGAGTGGTGGTTTCAGACTGCTTAAGGGAAGGTGGTCCAATTCACTAATCAACATAGCTCTACTGCTGCAGCCAGCCCTGTCCTCTAAACCAATCAAATGGAGTAGCAACTTATACCTACAGGCAAGAGAGAGGTCCAGGGCAGTAACTCACTTCTCCACCTGGCCAGCCAGGCTGATTTCTGTCATTTGACACCATACATTCTAGGTTGGCTGATGAATACGTCTCACATCTTGGAATGCTAATCTTGGAACAGTTTGATTTGCTTTAGCACCATTTCCTCATTAACCCCAAACTGAGCCTGGGGTGTTCTAAATAGGGTAGTAAATATAATGTCTCCAAGGTGTGAAGCTATTTATCCAAGGTTACTTGGTAGAAGAGTTTGCAATAGAGCCTCACTTCCCCGAAGTCTTAGACACTTGTATATTGGTCCTAAAAACAACCAGAGTAGCCAGAACAGCTCTGAAATTTTAGTTATATATATTATATATATATACACACACACATACATATATATATATATTCAGTTACAAAAGACATCTGGAAACTTTATAGCCAGGGTGCATTGCTGGGTTACAGGGGCCTGCAGAGCTGTTAAAACTCTAGGTGCCAACATTTCCTATGAGATGTTAAAATGACCACAGATGCATATTCTCCATGACAATTTATTAAAGAAAATAACATGTATAAACCTACATCAAAAAGACAACGAAAGAGAGAAACAGACATATAAGAATTGTTGACAATTGTTTGCAAGAGAGAAAGTGGATGTAGCAGTGGCAATTCAGGTGGAGTTTAAAAAGATGCTGACTAGAGGATGTCCTATGAAGAAGGAGGTAATGAGCTGGTTAGAGCCCCTGAGAAGCTGGGGAAATCAGAGGGATTCTGATTCTTACCTGGGAACAGTAAAATGGAACAGAGAAATTCAAAAATGTATAAATATATTGAGAAAAATTAGAGAATATGCTGTCTTTATAAATGAAAGAAAGCTGATGCACAACAGAAATAACCATAAGAAAAAGCTCTTGGAATTTAAAAATATTATTACTAAAATAAGGCTGGGTGTGGTGGCTCATGCCTGTAATCCCAGCAATTTGGGAGGCTGAGGTGGGTGGATCACTTGAGGTCAAGAGTTCGAGACCATGCTGGCCAACATGGCAAAACCCCGCCTCTACTCTAAAAAATAAGTAAGTAAATAAATAAAATTAAAAAATAAAAAGCTTTATAAAAAGCTCAATAAATAAAACTGAAGAAATTTCCAAGAAAAGGTTTTCTTTTTTTTAATGGAAGAATTTAGAGAACATAGAGGAACTATCTAGTACTAATTCCAGAGGCCCAACATTTGATTAATAGGAATTCTTGAAATACAGAATACAGTTGACCATTGAACAACACGGGTTTGAACTGCACGAATCCACTTAGGTGAGGATTTTCTCCCACCTCTGCTTCCGCTGAGATAGCAAGACCAGTCCTTCCTCTTCCTCCTCCTTAGCCTGCTCAGTGTGAAGGCGACGAGAATAAAGACCTCTATGATGATCCACTTTCACTTATGAAATGAATAGCAAGTATATTTTCATTTCCTTATGATTTTTAAAAATAACATTTTCTTTTCTCTAGCTTACTTTATTGTAAGAATATAGTATATGATACATATAATATACAAAATATGTGTTAATCAACTGTTTATGTTGTTCGTAAGGCTTCTGGTCAACAGTAGGCTATTAGTAGTTAAGTTCTGGGAGAGTCAAAATTTACACATGGTCTTTTGACTGTGCAGGGGCTGGTATCCTTAACCCCTACATTGTTCAGGGGTCAACTGTAGTACAATTAGAAGTGAGAACTTATCAAAGAATTCATACAAGAGAATTCCGCAGGTTCTTCAAATGGAAGAAGACACCATGTTCCAGGCATACTGAATAAACAGAGCCTTGATTAGACACAGCATGTGAAATTTTGGAACATTAAGAATAAAAAAAAGATCTTAAAACCTTTTAGAAAAAAGCAGAAACAACAGTGACATGGCATGACACTTCTTACTCAGAAACACTGAGTGCTGGAAGATAATGGATCAATTCTTTAAAAATTCAAAGGCAAAATATTTTGCACCTCGATTTCTGTACCCAGTCAAATCTTCAGGTAAGTGCTAGAAATTCAGTATTTTAAGGTATGCAAGATTCAAAAGTATGCCCCTCGTGCTCTATTGTAAGATGTTGCTTAAGAATATATTCCAGTGAATAAAAGCAATTAAAACAAGGGAAAGGAAAATGTGGGATCCAAAAAAAAAAAATTAATTGTGCCTGAGGACAACAGCTATGAACAGTCCCAGAGAGCAACCAATCCAAGGTGGAGCAAATTGAGAAAACCAGAGGTAAGTTTCTAGAAATGAGGATAATTAATAGAATAGAGATGATGATTGAGAGTTGAAAAAACTTATGGACATTTTAAAGGTGAAACAGAGAAATAAATAATTTATTTAAAATGATCACTAGGAACATTTTCTTTTGAGTATCACAGTGGTCATATCATGGCTTCTGGGATGGAAATAGAAATCCAACACAATCAGAAATCTCTGCTATAACATCATATATGCATCTCTGAAATATTTTGTGATTTACAAAAATTGCAGTATTAAAGTAATAGGGTTTATTAGAAAAATAGGGTTTGACTGGTGATTCAAAATTTATGGAACTATGTAACCAGAGACTTAACAAAAACAGTGATAATCCCAAGAAATATTAGCAAAGTTAGCTAATATTTAAGTAATTGATTAAATAAATAATTAAAATATTAGCACAGTTAACTCTTTGCTGGCATTTGCAGCTAGACTCACGGTTTGCTTGTTTGTTAATATCTTGGGATTCAGCATCCTCCTTGGACAGGTTGGTTCTTGAAGATGTTCACAGCTAATAGAGACCAGGGTCCTCAAAATTAAAATGTACCACCTAGAGAGCCTCTTCAGATATATATACACACACATATGTGTATGTATACATATACAATATAAAATATATAGTATATATAAATAATGTATGTAGAGAGAAACACAAGAGCAATGTCTTTTTCAAATTGACAGCTAATAACTATATTATTTATGGGGTACTATGTGATGTTTTGCTATATGTTTACATTGTGGAATGACTAAATCAAACTATTAATATATTCATCACTTCACATACTTATTTTTTGCATGTGGTGAGGACATTTTAAAATCTAATCTTTAAGAAATTTTGACATACACAATATATTATTATAATTATAGTCACCAAATGCAATGTTTTTGCAGCAGCTAATACATCTGTGTTTGTAGCTTCTCTTGATCACTTACTATAGAAGCTACTGAACCATCTTTTCTTGAAGAGATTAAATGCACCTCTCCAGAATTTTTGTTTTCTTAAGATCTTTCTATAGTGGCAAATATTTCTCCCTAATCGTGAGAAAATGCATGCTTGATGGCTTCAAACATCAACGTGTGAAAAAGAAATCATCTGTGAACCAATACAACCTCCATGTTCTGCTGTCTTCTATTTACGAGTTGCCTCTACAGCAGAACAAACTGTTCCTGGCTCTGCGGAGAGCAAAAGTGACATGAGCATAATAGTATAAATACTGCCTATTGGTTTTCGACTTTTAGAATCAGCATATTGACAAGTGTGGTGCCTCCGCCCTTCTCTTCAGTGCTCATGTCTTCACCTTAAGATTGCAGAATCTGCAGATGGAGTCTCTGAGGGTTGGGGTGGGAAGTGGAAGTTTCTGCATGCCCCGAAGCAGAGCTGGGGTGACTGGGAAGGGCAGTATGCTCATTTTGGGAGAAATGGAAGGGAAAGAAGAGGAATAAACGAGCCACAGCCTCATCCGTTATAGACAGAGTCTAAAGTTGATAACACAAATAAAAATGAATACCAGAAATGTGTTATATAGACACATGATGGTAGCTATCAAAATCCCTAGAGGAGGAACCAGTGCAGATTGGTTGTCTTTGGCATAAGAGCCTAGAGGAATGCCAGGAGCGGGTGGAGGAGATCAAGGGACTGTTACTTTTCTCCATGTTCTCCACGAGTGCTCCTAGATTATTTGAACCAAACTCACATGCTAATATAATAAAAAATAAAAGAAATTAACTTTTTAAAAATTTGCTCTTACCCTACACAGCTCGACAGGCACTAAGAGGTTCTGACTCTGGGGGGTATAATTGTGTATTTTGAGAAAGATCCACAGATAATTTTGCTGTTCATGCCAAGTTAACACTTAATGCTCTGGTCGGCTAATGTGGAGTGAAACTGTTACAGTGTAAAACTTATTTGACTTAGAATCTTTCTTCAAAGACTATTTTACAGGATTTATGTGCTATGATATGTTCTTTAGGACATGCACACCCATTCCCAATGTGTGTCACTCTCTTGGAGAGGAGGAAAGGGGACTATTTTGGCTGAAGAATACCTTTGGTTTGATTATTAAGATCCCCAACCTGCCATCACTGAGGTAAAAACTTACAGGTCTTTTCTCAGGAGAAGGGACAGCTAGCACTCATTTACTGGCATGCTTTCGATGGCTCACCGTGTTACAATGTATGTAGGCTCAGGCTGTGACGGTCTGGGCAAAGCTGCTGGACCCATGTGGGGCTCTTGCCCATGAAGTGAGCTCTATTGGAATGAGGCTCATGCAGTGCAGGCCAAAGGGTCCCCTGGTTGCAGGAAGTTGGAAGGACTGTATGCACAGAAAGTGCCAGGGCAGGTCTAGTCAGAGTGAGCAGAGAAATGAGGATTCTCTATGTTGGTAAAAATCGAAGCCAGGCCACTCTTATTAAAAAGTCAAAAAACAGCAGATGCTGGGGAGGCTGCAGAGAAAAGGGAACACTTATACACTGTTGGTGGGAATGTGAAGTAGTTCAGCCACTATGGAGAGCAGTTTGGCAATTTCTCAAAAAACCTAAAACAGAATTACCATTCAACCCAGCAATCCCATTACTGGGTATATATGCAAAAAAAAAAAAAATAGATCATTATTCCAAAAAGACACATGTACTCATATGTTCATTGCTCTGCTATTCACAATAGTGAGGACATGGACTCAGCCTCAGTGTCCATCAATGGTGGATTGGATAAACAAAATGTGGTACATACACACATTGGAATACTACATAGTCATATAAAAGAATGAAACCATGTCATTTTCAGCAACATGGATGCAGCTAGAAGCCATTATCCTAAGCAAATTAGCACAGGAATAGAAAACCAAATACCGTGTGTTCTCACTTACAAAGGAGTTGAACATTGAACAACTACAGACATAAACATGTGAACAATAAACACTGCAGAATACTAGAAGATGGAGGAAAGGAAGAGGAATGGGTGGAAAAACTACTTATTGGGTAATACACTCACTACCTGAGTGCAATATGCCCATGTAAGAAACCTGCACATGTACCCCCTATATCTAAAATAAAAATAGAGAAAAAAAATAAAATCTAAGCCAGGCCAAGGGTTTTGAAATTGCTGAGAAAGACTGACTTCAATGCCATTTGTTTCCTTGAAGCCTAGCAGCTTGAAGGGCCGTCAGACACTCCAAACTAAGCACATTATTATGGGAGAGGCACCACCCAGCCTATGCTGCTGGGGGAGATGCTGATGATTATCTTTGATTAAAACATCCCTGGAAAGGCAATGAGAAGTGATGGACACAGTTCGAGTCAGGAACCAGAAGTTTTGGATTCTATGATGGGCCAGTGCTTGAGAAAGAGGGTCTTTAGGGTCCCCTGCAAACTATATCAGCCTCTAAAGAAAATGTGGCATGTATACACCATGGAATACTACTCAGCCATAAAAGAGGGCAAAATAATGGCATTCACAGCAATCTGGATGGAGTTAGAGACCATTATTCTAAGTGAAGTGACTCAGAAATGGAAAACCAAATATCGTATGTTCTCACTTGTAAGTGGGAGGTAGGCTATAAGAACACAAGGGCATAAGAATGATACAATGGACTTTGGGGACTTGGGAGGAAGAGGAGTGGAGGGCGAGGGGTAAAAGACTACACGTTGGGTACAGTATACACTGCCTGGGTGATGGTGCACCATAATCTCAGTAATTACCACTAAAGAACGTATCCATGTAACCAAAAACCACCTGTTCCCTAAAAACTATTGAAATAATGATAAAAAAAAAAAAAAGAAAAAAAAGAAAAAGAAAAAAGTCCCTCTATCAGCCTCTAGCGAAGACCTCCAAAATAAACACGCATCTTAGGGAAAAAAACAAAAACAAAAACAAAACAAAACAAAAACAACAATGCAGTATGCTTGCTGTGCAAAGGCAGCTTCAAAATGTGTCTCCCTATTGCCCCCTCCAAAATATTATCCCCCCGTGGGCCTTTCTGATGTGGAAATTCTGAAGCAATGTGCTACTCCAGGCAAGCCAGGGTCTGCTATTCGCTGTGCAGCCTTTTTTGTTGTTGCTTAGTTTCTTTATCTGTAAAATGGGGCTGGGGAAGGGGATGAATCCAATGATCTCTAACATCCTTGCCAGCTCTGATTTCGCCATTTCTTTTGGGCAAGACAGCAAAAAGAAGAGGTGAGAGGTAATGTCTTCTGACTGATACTCCTTACACTCCAGCTTTCTGGGAGAGACCCCTTCTCCTTTCCAGATGGATTTCTCTGTCTTTGTAGGGAAGGGAAGGTGCGTGCTGCTGGTCAGTGTGGAGGCTTCACAAAAGCACAGGAACAAATATGCAGTTCTTCACAAATACTCAATTTACCCAGAAGTGCTCAGCTGCCTGGGGGGAACAGTCTCTCTGCTGACCCAGATAAGCAGACCTAGGACTCTGTGATGTCGGCATGAGGCCCTTCAAGGTGCCTCTCACCACAGGACATTGGGAGGCTGGGCGGCCCTGTCCAAACACAAACACGCTGGCAGTGGTGTCCCTACCTACACAGATGCGAACATAAAGGAGATTTTTCAGCTAATAAGATCCTCTGGCGTTTGTAGCACTAAGCAGGTAAGGTCATTAGAACTCTTCTTTATAATACATTTTCCCCCTCATTCTGATGGAAGAAAAATAGGTTGAAGGAACTGATTTTATTTCCCATTTAAGTTAATTCAATGGAAGCTAGGTTTTTTTTTTTTTTTTTTTTTTTTTTTCTTTATGTGTGTGTGTGGAAGGGATGGGGGAGGCCTCAGGGAAGGAGAGTTTTGAGATGATGCTATTGAGTCCCTTGGCTAAAGAAGAAAAATGTCAGGCTTGAAATGGTTTCCTCTGGGGGCTGTTTGTGGAATCAAAACGCCTCTCTGGTTTGCAGTTCTGAAACCCACTACTGTGACTTATAAAAAAAAAAAAAACACTTTCAATTTAGAGGGGGAAAAGGCTACAGCTCCTGGAGTCCCAACTCAGCTGAGGAAAATGCCTCCGGATGATGTGAACGCAGTGGATTTGGATTTCAAACACCAGCATTGATCTCAGCATTGATTGGGGTTGTATTACTGATCTCGTCTGAGCGCCCAGCCCCACCTCTGTCCCCCAGGGAAGAAGGATTGATTGCAGGGTGCAGCTGTGAGGCATGGATGGAAGAGGAAGGACAAAGAGGCCAGTCCCATGATGAGGGAAGGATCCCAACATGCTCTTGCAATAAACCGCAATCCTGCAAATCAAAATCTGATCCTTAGTGATGCCCATCCTCCTGCACTTGGTCAACACTTTTCTCCTGGGAAAGCTTAGTGCTTTGAAGGATGCTCAGGTTAAATCTCTATTTACACCACCACCAGGAGAGGGGTATGTGGATAAATGATTAATCCTCCTCCTCTCCTATACCCGGGACCCTGTGCCCACTAGGTTCCTTGATGGATGAGGACCCACTCTGGACCTCATTCTATCGACTATATCTGGTTCCAAGTGATTGATTAATGAGTTTTTAATTCATTCAACAAATACTGAGAGCCTACTATGTGCCAGGATATTAGCTTGCCTCAGATACAGATCTCTACCCTCATGAAGCCTATATTCTAGTGAGAGAAGATGAGCAATAAGCAATAAAAATAATAAATAAGCACATTCTCATATGTTATCAGGTGATAGCTACTATGGGAAAGGAAACATAGAGTTGAGAAGTAGAAATTTGAAAGGGCAGAGTAGGAATGCTCTACCACTTGAGTGGGCTTCTTTGAGAAGGGCACATTTGGGCAGAGACTGCAGGGAGGCGAGGGACTCAGCTGTGTGGGGATACAGAGTCAGCACCTCCAGGCAGAAGGAACTGTTAAGTGCAACAGCCCTAACGTGCGGGGGACCTGGGGTGTCTGACGGACACTAAGGAGGCCAGTGTGACTAAATCAGCATGTGTGTGGGTGATTGAGGGTGAGTCATGGATAAAGTCAGAGGGGTTCTGAGGAACTGAATTCTGTAGGATATCATAGGTGATTGTAAGATCTTTGGTTTACATTCTGCAGGCAATAGGGAGCTACTGGAGAATTGAAAGCAGAGGAATGGCGCAATCTTAGTTAAATCTTCTGTGCTAGAAGCTTAAATAAGAAATAGAAATTTAAACTACATCCTTGCCCTCAAAGATTTTACAACCTAGTCAGGGACAGAAATCTTTTAGAAAAGTAGATCAGAGAGCTATAGGGGCACCCAATAAAAATGTTCCATAAACAGGAATGAAAGTGGGTAATGTATACTCTGCTGGTGTCATGGAAGTTCAGAACAAATAGAGGAGGGACAACATTTCTCAAATTCAGTGGATGACATTGTTTGATTAACTACTAAGTGCCTACAAAAGAATAGACAGGCACTGAACTATGGTATGGACAATATTGTAACCTTTTGGTGAGCTTTCATTGTTCCATATGCATCTTCATTTCCTAGGTGATGAAATACTAATTAATTATGAAGCTATTAATTGAGTATCTACTGTGTATGAGGAGCCAGGGGGATTACAAGCATGCCTAGATCCATCTCGGCTCTTTACAGCCTAGTACAAAAGCCAAGGCAAGAGCATCACTGATATTGGAAGTGCTCACCGATGGCCCGTCACTCAGCTGTGGAACCCAGAATGGAAGAAGCCAGCCTCCCTTGCACTTCCTCCCCTACCTCATCTCCCAGCCAGACTTCAATCTCACCTTTTCCTCCCAGTTAACCTGAGAGGGGCCTTCCAGAAAGTGCCATGACATTTCTAGGGTCTCTTTTCTCTTTTGAGCTTTTGTGTCTAGAAACAATTCACACTAGTGAATACATAGCTATGAAGAAGAGTATTTTTGAGGGCTTATGTGGGGTAAAGTCTGGAATGAGGTCTACTGGATATTATCAAAAATATACCTTGAAAGATTTTGCATTGTAAGTCACAATGGCAGAATAGTCCTGAAGCTGGTGAATTACTCACAGTTCTCTTCAGCCCTCTGATATCCTCATTGTAATGGAAAACTCCTGATTATCTACAATTATGGAGAGAAGTACAAGTCATCCCAAATAGGGATATGCCCATTATTTATGCTGGCTTCAGGAATGTACCTCAGAGTTTCTGATGAAAATTAGTTTATTTGGTGTTCTAGAATTATAAGAAAGATAAAACCAAATAATGATGCTGGGCTATAAAGGCCATCTCAGGCAATACTAGAGCAATGTCTGTTTTTCTAATAACATCATGACAATCTTCTGCTATCTATTCTAGGCAGGAGGAGAGACGTATCATCCTTCAGACTGATGTTGGACAACAGCCTAAGCAGAACTGTCTCTCCTTTTCCTTCTGACTAACATGTTTACTGACAACATGCTGGGTTTTGGATCTCCCAGAAGAATCTGTTTGGACACCTCATGTAAATGGCAGTCTTAATTATTGTCCAGAGAATGAACTAGACCCTCTGCAGTGTTAGCTATGAAAATGTTCACCAGGCTGGACAGCCTGCAGAATTTTCAAGATTTCTAGAAAAATAAAAATATTACAGTCCCTCCTCCCCTTCCTGGGATAATCAATTTGTTCATAAGCCAGGAATAAGTCCTTACTCCGCATAATCAATTTATTCAGAAGCCAGGAGAAAGTCCTTACTCCACACTGAACCCATGGAAGGCATTTGGCATATGAGTGCAGATCCTCAAGAGGATGGTAGTCTAGGTAGGGGTTCAGATTCGTTGATGAGCATCTGTAAGAGAGTGTTTGGCAGGCGTCAGGACAGTCATGTGCATGGAGTAGGTAGGACATCAAAGAAGCCTAAGGTCAACTCTACTGCAGTTGGGGCAGGAAGGGAGCCTTGAATTACTACACGGAAAGTGAAGAGGAGATTTCCGGATATAGAACTGTGGGGAGAGGTTTTGGTAATTGAGGGAACAGGAACTCTAAGTAGAGGGAATGGTAGCCAAAGACAGGGGCATACAACCGCCAAGCACGTGCCCTGGGCATGCAGTGGGTTACCTGCTGGGTCTTTACCTACTTGCCAGTTTTTCTGTAGGTGAAAGTCTGTGGCAGGAACAAATCCAAATTGTGTTTGAACTCTCCTTGCATCCCCACAACCAAAAGGGCACTACAGGGTGCCAAGAGCACTTCGGGGAGCACCTCCCACCTCCCGCCCACTTTGCACTACACTTCAATGTGGTGTCTATTGTGGCAGCTACTGTCAGCACCACTTTTAACTGCCACCTTTTCTATTCAGGGGACAACTTCAGGAGAGGGCTCTTTTGGCGTCCCCAAACTCACACTTGGAATCATAATGGTGCTATGAGGCGAGCGAACACAGTAAGCTGGGGAGATGAGTGATTGCATCTGATATTGGAAGACTGGATCCTGCAGGAAGGTTAGGGGAGAACATCCCCACGGTCACTGTTTATTTGTTTACTTAACTTCAAAATTCTCTCTGGAGCTGCTTAGACAAAGCCTGACTTATCTTCCCAAAGATGAAACACTGGGTAAGACACATGTCAAATGAAAATAGCCTTTTTAGTCATAGTCAATATTTTGTAAAAATTTGACAATCTGACACTGTTAAATTCAAGTGCCTGTCTCCTGGTTTTGGTTTACTTTGTTTGGGAGTTAGGGACAATGTCTCCATGATTATTATGTAGCAAGCATAGTCGTGGCTACAAGGAACCGCAGCACAGCCAGCCGATACTTGGCAGGCTTTCCAACCCCTGAAGGGCAATGCTTCAAACTTTCACATCTTCTGAATCTTCTCTCATACACTGGTCAGTTTTCAAATAGCCATTTTATTGGTAGTCTGAGGCAAAATCTTTGTTTTCAGTCCTTTGCTGGAGTTATCCCCCTCTCTGTTGACTTATTTTCTTGATTGACATCTTTATCTCTGTTTGTTCTTGCTTGGCAAGGAGGCTACAGTTTAATACAAGCTGGAAGAGACGTTGGGAGGTTATCGTAAGAGCCCAGGAGAGATGATGAGGACCCCACTGAGGGTGCTGAGAATAAGGATGGATATATGGGCTGAGAAGGGGAATGTCCACAGTGGCTCCGGGTTGCTAGCTTAAAGGACTAGAGAGACGATGAGGTCTAGCACTAGTCCAGCAGGAAAAGGAACTCTCTCACTTGAACCTGTTGGAGTGTAGGTACCTCCAGGGCATCCAGGTAGAGATTTAATAGGTGGCTGCTTATGCAGGTCTAGGGTTCAGGAGTGAGTAGGACTGATAGGGTCAAAGATGTGATTTCATCAGCACTTACACCCACATATGGTCGAGTTCCAGCCCTCCGCCCCCAAATGTTTGCAGTGTCACCAAGGAAACAGGTTCATTTTGATAATTCCACCTTTTATCTTTGTGCCAGAAATAGTCATGACAAAACAACCTACTGATAAGTCAGAAGGAGAATTAAGAATGTGGAACTGAAGAAGAACTATAGTAAGTGGAGGAACTAAGTAATAATAAATTCAAACCGTTGAGCACTGCAGCCACTCACAGTCGCTCTTTGTTCTTCTTCTTGGCCTTCTGGCAGAACTGAGCATCATGAAGGTCTTGGGGAAAGTCATAGATACCAATTTTAGCAATTTACCACCATGAATTTTCTACACAGACAACAGATTATCAGAGTGCATCTGGCCCAAAGTGCCTGTGGTGGTATAATGAGTTATCACCAGAGTCACTCGAGTGATGATAAAATAGTCCTGGCAGCTAGGATGGGCTGGGAACGCAGGAGAGTGTGAACAGAGTGTGTTGCGTTGGTGGTGCAGTTGCCCAGAGTGGTGCTTCTCTGTGACCCAGTGGCTCCAACATATCAGGAAGTTGGGAAGCTGGGAAGCTGGAAACACCAGTGATGATTCCTTTCCTGAGCCAGAGCACGCTGACAGCTGAGAAACCACACTTCTCTCATCTTTTCAGCCAAACCACACTTTTGGTCCATTCTGTCACTCCCATCTCCCAATTAGACATCCAGAGTCCACATACCACCTGCCGCTCTAGAAGACAAGTCCAGCTGCCCTGATGTGGACAGGGTTGGTGGAGGTTGAGCTCTCCCAGCCTGGGAGACAGGAACAGAGCAGGTGAGTGCCCCAGAGAAGAACAGATATTAACTGCTAGGAAGGGAGAGAGAACTGCCTTCCCTCAGAAAGACAGAAGGTTTATGAAGTTTCATCACTGGTCACTGTTGTTGTTAGCTTGCAGCGCCCTTTATAAAAGATACGAAGACTTTATATGTGAAGTCAAAGTACAAATTCCCATCTTACGGAGTTGGTCTGGAGGTTAAATGAGAAAATGTAGGGAAATCACATTACATAATGTCTGGTATTTACTAAATGCTCAATAAGTGGTAGTATTTGAGGAATGTAAAGAAATGGTTAAGGTCACACTTCAGACCTAGGTTCAAATCCCAGCACCACCCTTTACCAGCTATGAGTGATAGAGAACGTTATTTAACTTCTTAGAACAGCAGTTTTATGATCTCTAAAATTGGGTTAACTATATCTAACCCTTTGGGTTATTGTGAGTTTTAAGATAAAATATTATAAATAAAAAGCTTTAATTCATAATAACATTAGTATTATTTTTGAAAATACCTGAACAGAGGGCTCATTTTATGCTTTGTATTTTCAGAGAAAATACCCTTCAATAGGTCAGAAGGAGGTTCTGATTGGACCATCTTCAGATCTCTAAACTACAGTGAATCTAAGCTGCATGTTGACCCAGACTAGGGCAGGCAAACCTTTGGGCCAGAGAAAAAAGTATTTTGGGCCCTGTGGACCACAGTTCTCTGTCGCAAAAGCTCAACTGTGCCATCACAGGACCAAAAACAGCCATAGACCATATGTAAAAGAAAAAAAAAAAAGGTGGGGTGTGTCTGTGTTCCAGTAAAACATTGTTGACAAAAACAATGCCAGGTTTAGCCTGCAATCAGTTTGCCAGACTCTTAACCTAGTCATAAACTAACTCACATGTAGGTGCTGGTTGATGTGGAATGGTCAGGGGAAAAGTGGGACAGCCTTCGTGTTCCCATACTCGTCCTCCATAAGATGCCAAGAACTAGGTATTCCACTATTAGAAAATCAGTCCGTTGAATCAAGCATTGATCCATGGAGGGAAGAAAAGAAGTGCCTATCAAAATACAAATAAAAGGAATAATAGATAAAGATTAAGCTTTAATTTGAAGTGGCATATAGTGCACCTTCCTGCTGACTGGCCTTGACTTAGCTGGAAGACACCCAGCACATGCAGGGGGGACTACTGAAAATGGATTGAGCATGGGAAAAGGGGAACAGATCTGATCTTTCTTGCAGGTCTTCTACATCCAATCTGTCCCCTTAGACTCCCTCCCCTTTTACTTTCTACCTCACTTCCAAGCCAAGATCCCTTCATCACAAAGAGCAAACAAGAGGAGTGGATCCTTCATCCCTTCTTTGTGAGATAGTGGGAGACTGCTTTCAACAACTCCTAAAGCCTGCATCGTCAGTTTCCAGTTTTTCCCTGTCTTAGAAGAGATGTACAAGGGGGCATTTCTTTGTATTCCATGCATTGGGACACAGGTTAATGTCGATGCTAGTATGGAAGTCTTTCTCTTCCCTTTCCAATCTCCCAGCCCCCCCTCCCCACCCCCATCCCACTCATCCAGTGGTAGCCATGGGACAGGGATGAAAAAATAGGAGTAAGAATCAGAATTCAGTGTTGGCCTGGGGACATAGGCTATTTTAGTGTAAGGTCAAAGTTATGGGCAAAATAGGAATTTCACTTGTGGATCCGGCACGGACTATTAGCTGTAGATTAATCTTTGAAGTATAGGATACAGTGGGCAGTGGAGATGATCTCCCATTACTGTCTGGCTGATGGGGTAGGAAGGATATCTACTTGTGGAAATCACTTGGTCCAAGAAACTGTAATCAGTTTTGCTCCCCAAGGGCAGCTACAGACACATTCTTTGGGACAAAATAAGAAGCCCATTCCCAGGGCCCTACTAGATTGCTCTGTGCTCTGTCCTGTAGAAGGTCCCACCTTCATTCCATCACAGAACGGTTGCTCACCATCTTTGTTTCCCAATGTCACCTTCTCTTTGGGTATGCACATCTGCAATATCTTCTTATGCAAACCTTTCCAGGACCACCTGACGCTGCAGGGAAGCTTCTTCTCCATGTATCCACAGGATAGCATCCACATCCCTTTCCTGGGGCCTCTGGTAGCTGGAAGGCACATCTATTTCTATGAATCTGCTCCTTCCTCGCTACAACTCCCACCTTCTCAGAACATTACCCAACACCAAGCATTCGTAGGTGCTCCATCAGTGTGTGTGGAATTAATTCGCAATTGACAACTATAACGTTTACATCACATGAATGATGGATCACCTTGCTGTGATGTGCCAGTGGAGGGGATAGAGGCAAGCGCTGGAGAAGGCTGGGAAGAAGCCTGTACTAATACCTCTCCACCGCACACCTGAAGCCCTGTGACGGTGAAGAACCCTGAGAGGAGGTGGGAGTACATGGCAGTCTAGTCTCTGGGAGCTCTGAATCCTTCAGCACACCCTTTCTTCCCCCTTTCACTGCTGCTTCCTGCCCCGGTGGCTGTATTTGTCAGCTCAGGCTGCCGTAACAAAACATCCTAGACTGGGTGGCTTAAACAATACATGTTTATTTGCTCATAGTCCAGAAGGCTGAAAGTCTGAGATCCATGTGCCAGCATGGTTGAGTTCTGGTAAGGGTTTGTAGATGGCTGTCTTCTCTCTACGTCCTCGCATGGCAGCAAGAGCAATCTTACTCTTCCTCTTCCTGTAAGGCTGCTAACCCTTACGGCATAATCTCACTTAAATTCCCTCTCAAAGGTCCTTGATATGGTTTGGATCTGTGTCCCCACCAAATCTCATGTTTAATTGTAATGCTTAGTGTTGGAGTTGGGGCCTGGTGGGAGGTGACTGAATCATGAGAGCAGAGTTCTCATAAGTGGTTTATGTGTTCTTGTGATAGTGAGTGAGTGAGTTCTCAAGAGATCTGGTTGTTTTAAAAGTGTGTAGCACCTTCCACCTCTCTCTCTCAGTCCGTTCCTGCCACATAAGAAGGCTATTCCCACTTTGTCTTCATCCATGAGTAAAAGCTTCCTGAGGCCTCCCCAGAAGCAGATGCTGCCATGCTTCCTCTACAGACTGTGGAACCATGAGCCAATTAAACCTCTTTTCTTTATAAATTACCCAGCCTCAGGTATTTCTTTAGAGAAGTGCAAGAACAGACTACTACAATCCCATTTCCAAATACTATCCCATTGGGCATTAGGGCTTCAACATATGAATTTGGGGGAACATAAATATTCAATCCATAACAGTAGCTTAGAAACCTGTCTGGCATTTCAGAAATCCTCCAGCTGGATTTGACACAAGTGTAGATGATTTAGCAATCTAGTTCAATTATCTTTTGCTTAATTTAACTTTTTAAGCCACAGTGCAAAGAATGTATTAATTCTTGTGTACTTAATTTAAGTGATAGAAAAATATTCTAGGATTCTTTCCTTACACTTAAGGTGATAGTCATTATTAGGAAGTGCTTCTTCAGGAAGGAGTTCAATTCTCAGGAATTGTGAGGGAAAGAAAGGGGGAGTAAGGCAGAAAAGGAGGGAGAGCTTGAATGTGGGGCATGACCAAGCTAGCCTCTGCTCAATATAATGTATTTAGGTTGGTGCAAAAGTAATTGCGGTTTTTGTCATTACTTTTAATGGCAAAAACCATGATAACTTTTGCACCAACCTAATACAATTGAAAGCTCCACGTCTCAGTACTTGCTTCCTAGAACTCCTAAGTACTCTTATCTCAAGAGAGTCCAATGGGGAAGGAAGCAGGGAAAGGAGAAGAATAAATCCACCATGTCCTACCTCCTGTTGGTCAAATATCTCCCCACTGGGCATTAACTCCCAGACACTTTAGTACTGCAAATGTGTAGATCCCAGTGTGTCATGCCTCCACAGCAGCAGAAGAGCCCCCGGTGAAAAGGTGAGAGTCATGCAGTATGGGCCAGGTGGCATGATCAGGCTGCACTTTCGCTGGTCTCTGTAGTGGCAGCTGGAGTGGGAAAAGGGACCCAAAGCCTTGGACGGAGGTGAAGCAAGAGGATGCAAGATGGTGCATCAGACTTGTCCAATATATGGAAACTTCCACCCTGAGTGTGGTTGCTCACCAACATGCACTTTCTACTATGCTCTTATGCAGACATATATTTTCTCTTTATTCAACAGTTCATTTATTCATTCATTCATTAATCAGTTCATGTACCACCCCAAAGACATGAGTGCTTTAGCAATAAACTAGTTTTCATTAAGGTATGTGCATTCTGCCATATGCCAGACACTGAGATAAACAGAAATAACCCTGGCTTTCTGGAGTAACAGAAACATCTTATTTACCGTCCTCAAGCAACCTTAGGCTTCCTCCCTGACTTTCCATCCCCTCCAGCCCTACCTCCACTCCTACTTGGGCCAATCTCCACTGCTGGGCTTACGAAGAAGTGTTGAGGCGCCCACAAATCTCACACCACAGGCCTGTAAGGCTATGGGGTTGCCCTAGAAGAGGATGCATCCCTTCCAAGGAAGAAATCTTACCTGTGAGCTTGAACACTGTTTTGTACTACTACTTATCCCTCATCCTCATGTCATCATGCCAAGCATTTGTAGGTGCTCTGTCCTGTAGAAGGTCCCACCTTCATTCCATCACAGAACGGTTGCTCACCATCTTTGTTTCCCAATGTCACCTTCTCTTTGGGTATGCACATCTGCAATATCTTCTTATGCAAACCTTTCCAGGACCACCTGACGCTGCAGGGAAGCTTCTTCTCCATGTATCCACAGGATAGCATCCACATCCCTTTCCTGGGGCCTCTGGTAGCTGGATCCTTGGGCCTCTGGTAGCTGGATCCCTGGATGCCAGGGACACTCTGGACCAGATTATGGAATAAGGAGCTCCCTTGAGAGCAAAAGACCATGTGCTCAGCTTTCAGAAATGGATTGTACAATATTAACTTAATCTTCAAAAGAAAAGCAAGTTCCGGGAGACTGAAAATGTCCCAGTGTCTTAAAGTTTGAGGGCTGTCTGTAGGGAAGGGTTCAAAGGCAATCCTTGTGGATTAGGGAGAGACAGGAAACTAGTACAGGCATCCCTTGGTTTATTGTGCTTCATGCTATTGCACTTCACAGATATTGAGGTTTTTAAATATATATATATAAATTGAAGGTTTGTGGCAACCCTGTGTTGAACACATCTATCAGCACCATATTTTCAACATCATGTGCTCATTACATGTCTCTGCATCACAGTTTGGTAATTCTTGAGAATACCTGAAAAATATTTCAAATGCTCCTTCCCCCCACCCCCACTTTTTTTGAGACAAGTGTTGCTCTGTCACCCAGACTGGAGTGCAGTGGTGCAATCTCAGCTCACTGCAGCCTCACCCTCTGTGCTCACGCAATCTTCTCACTTCATCCTCCCAAGTAGTTAGGGCTACAGGAACACACCACTGCACCCAGCTAATTATTTTTAAAGATCTGGTTTCACTATATTGCCCAGGCTGGTCTCAAACTCTTGACCTCAAGCAATCTGCCTGCCTTGGCCCCGAAAGTACTGGGATTATAGGATTGAGCCACTGCACCCAGCCCAAACATCTTTATTATTATTATATCTGTTATAGCGATCGGCAATCAGTGATCTTTGATATTATTATTTTTATTGTTTTGAGGGCACAACAAACGGCATCCAATAAGACAGGGACTTAATAAACATTGTGTGTTCTGACTTCTCCACCAAAGGGTTTTTCTGCCATCTCTCTCCTCCTTCTCAAGCCTCTTCATTTTCTGAGACAGAATATTAAAATTGGGCCAATTAATTACTCCACAGTAGCCTCTAAATGTTCAAGTGAAAGGAAGAGTTGCACATCTTTTACTTTAAATCTAAAGCTAGACATAATTAAACTTAGTGAGGAAGGCATGTCAAAACCCAAGATAAGCTGAAAACTAGACCTCTTGCACCAGTTAGCCAAGTTGTGAATGCAAAAGAAAATTTCTTAAAGGAAATTAAAAGTACTACTCCAGTGAACACAGGGATGATAAGAAAGCAAAATAGCATGATCGTTGAGATGGAGAAAGTTTGAGTGGTCCAGATAGAAGATCAAACTAGCCACAACATTCCCTTAAGCCAAAGCCTAATCCAGAGCAAGGCTCTAACTCTCTTCAATTCGGTGAAGGCTGGAGAGGTGAGCAAATGGCAAAGAAAAGTTAGAAGCGAGCAGAGCTTGGTTCATGAAGTTTAAGGAAAGGAGCTGTCTCCATAATATAAAAATTCAAGGTGGAGCAGCAAGTGTTGATGTGGAAGCTGCAGCAAGATCTTAGCAGAAGATCTAGCTAAGATACATGATGAAGAGGGCTACATTAAACAACAGATTTTCAGTAAAGTCAGATCCGCCTTCTATTGCAAGAAGATGACAAACAGGACTTTCATAGCTAAAGAGAAGTCCATACCTGGCTTCAGAGCTTCAAAGGACGGGCTCACTCTCTTGTTTCAGGCTAATGCATCTGGTGACTTTAAGTTGAAACCAATGGCCATTGACCATTCTGAAAATCATAGGTCCCTTAAGAATGATGCTGAATCTACTCTGCCTGTGCTCCATCAATGGAACAACAGAGCCTGGAAGACAGCACATCTGTTTTCAGCATGGTTAACTCAATATTTTGAGCCCTCTGTTAAGACCTACTTTTTAGAATAAAACATTTTTAATACTGCTCATTAACAATGCACCTGGTCACCCAAGAACTCTGATGGAGATGTACAAGGAGATGATTGTTGTTTCATGTTTGATAACACAACATCCATTCTGCCCATGAATCAAAGAGCAATTTAGACTTTCAAGTCTTATTATTTAAGAAAAACATTTTGGAAGGCTATGGTTCCCATAGATAGTGAAATGGATCTTGACAAAGTAAACTGAAAATCTTCTGGAAAGAATTTATCATTCTAGATGCCATTAAAAATATTTGTGATTCAGCAGGGCATGGTGGCTCACACTTGTAATCCCATCACTGAGGCTGAGGCAGGGAGATCACCTGAGGTCAGGAGTTCGAGACCAGCCTGGCCAACATGGGAAAACCCTGTCTCTACTAAAACTATAAAAATTAGCTGGGTATGATGGTGCACACCTGTGATCCCAGCTACTCAGGAGGCTGAGGCAGGAGAATCACTTGAACCCGGGAGGCAGAGTTTGCAATAAGCCGAGGCCACGCCACTACACTCCAGCCTGGGTGACAGAATGAAACTCTGTCTCAAAAAAAAAAAAAAAAAAAAAAAAAATGTGATTCCTGATTCATGAAAGGAGGTCCAAATATCCACATTAACAGGACTTTGGAAGAGATTGATTCCAAACTTCATGAATGACTTTGAGGAGTTCAGGACTTCAGTGGAGGAAGTAACTGCAGATGTGAAAATAGCAAGAGAACTAGGATTAGAAGTGGAGCCTGAAGATGGAACTGAATTGCTGGAATCTCGTGGTAAAACTTGAATGAATATTCAGTTGCTTTTTATGAATGAGCAAAGAAAGTGGCTTCTTGAGATGGAATCTACTCCTGGTGAAGATGCTGTGAACATTGTTGAGCTGACAACAAAAGATTTAGAATATTTATTCTATAAACTTAGTTGATAAGGCAGTGGTAGGGCTTGAGAGGATTGACTCCTATTTTGACGAGATTCTACTGTGCGTAAAATGCTATCAAACAGCATCACGTGCTACAGAGAAGTCTTTTGTGAAAGGAAGAGTCAAATGGTGCAGCAAACTTCATTGTTGTCTTGTTTTAAGAAATTGTCACAATCACCCCAACCTTCGGCAACCACCACCCTGATCAGTCAGCAGCCATCAGCATGGAGGCAAGACCCTTCACCAGCAAAGATTATGACTTGCTGAAGACTCAGAGGATCATTAGCAGTTTTTTTAATCAGTAAAGTATTTTTGATTAAGTTATGAATATTGTTTCTTAGACATAATGCTATTGCACACTTAATAGACTACAGTATAGTATAAATAAGACTTTTATATGCACTGGGAAATCAAAAAGTTCATGTGACTTGCTTTATTGTGATACTTGCTTCATTGCAATGGTCTGGAACTGAACCTGCAATTTCTTCAACATATGCCTGTAATTCTTTATATATTTCTGTTTCATTTACTCATTATCTCATTGACTGTGGGCCACCCTGAGCATGCATGGCCACGTGTCATTATTTCCATGTCACAGATGTGAAAACTGAGGCTGAGAGATTAAACAACTTGCTGAAGCTCACACAGCCAGTAAAAGGGCTTGAACCCTGTCTGGTAAGTGCACATCACCTCTGCTCTCAGCCCCCAGTACTCAGTGGCCTGGCCTACCCTGTCCTGTCTTTGTCCCGCAGACCTATCAGCCCAGCCTCAGCAGCTGTAGATCCTTACCCACCATGTGGGAAGCAATGGTCCTTAGGACCCAGGGATTTCCCCTAAGGTACTTTAGCTCTCTCAGTATTGTGAGTGGGCAAAATGCCAGTGATCAGGGCTCCATCTTCCCCTCCCGTGTCCTCTAGCAAGCCCCCTCCTTCTCCCTCACCTAGCACAGAGCCAATGCACTCCCAGTAAATTCAGTGTTTTTCCATTCCAGTGAGTGCAGCCTTTACTTTGATTTGGGTGCAAGCAGCTGCAGGTGCCTCAAGTCATCATGTGCTCTCTTTCCCCCTCGCTCCCTGCAATGTCATCCATGTTTACTTGCTGCTCTGGACTTTAGATTCTGTCAGCATGCCAATCGGTGGGGCCGCCAGGCACCACAGCTGACAGTCAAATCTGTGATGCTGAATCCTTCTTCTGGAAAAAGGGGCTAAAGAGGTTAATACACTCAAGTCAGGATAAACACACCAGCTGTTAGAGTTTCTAATATTTAATATCATTATCAAATAAATAACTCAGGAAGAAATCACACACATACATACACACACACACCACAAACACCCACAGCCGCTGCTTCATTTACAGTGGTTAAAAAGAATATTCATAAATTATCTTAAAAGCCTCCACAATAGAGTAATGGCTGGGACACAATTAGGGAACATTTGCATATACGCTGCTGCTGGTCCCTGCCCAGAGACATCCTCCCCCAGGTCAGCCCTGGAGAGAGAAACTGCGGGAGCAGGAGGAAGGAATATGAGTTCACAACTATAGGCTTCCCTCTTGATCTGGTAAGATCTCAGCTCAAGCAAGCTTTGCTTCTGCTTTCAATGGAAGATTTCCCTCCGTTAAAAAATATACCACACTTCTATCTACCTACACAATTCAAGATAAATTCGTTTTGTTTCAGGAAAATATATATTCAGACAAACGGCATTAGTAACCAGTTCTGTGGATAATGGATTATTTAACTGACCAGTAAATAGTGTTTTGTTGTTGTTTACTCTTCAATCTACTTTGCGTGTAGATATTAGCCAGAAAGTGATCAACCTCTATTTTTCTCTTGTAGATCTAGCCTTCTGATTCCCTAAACACTAATACTAAGGCTGAGCAGGACAGAATTTTAACACCCTGTTAACTGTGTCAGGAAATTGTGAGTGTACTTTTTTTTTTTTTTCTTTTTTGCCCCAGCTCACTGGCTGCTGTTCACCTGGGCTAAAGGAACAGAAAATGATGATCATCGCATTTGGGGGGAAAAATGAACATGGGCTAATTTTTTTTAAAGGCTCCAACAAAATGTTTTCCAGGTCACAAAGCACTGAACAAAATGAGCTCCATATATAGTTTATGTTGTATATTATAAGGGAAGCTGGTCTCGGTGACTCTGTTAAGGTTCCATGAACATTTTTTGAGATAAAGCCTTCATTTCAAGGGGCCAGGGTTGAGCTATTTCTCTTCTCATCAAGCAAAAACCTGGCATCCCGTTTGTCTGTCCAGATGTATTTTTGTTTGGGTTTTTACGCTGTTTGATTGAGATCAAGTCATGAATTTCTGCTCTCTGGATGGGCAGAGGAATGACAGTTTATGAAGTCTGAGGATGCATGTAGTTTAGCTCAAAAGCACAGCCAGATGAATTTTGGTGACAGGAAATGCTGCACTGCGTGGCCACAGCAGCCAATATCTGGGGCAATTTCTCTTTTACAGACTTTTGAAAATCAGAGCAGGAGGGTATAGTTTTAATAATCTCTCATAACTGGGGCTGTATGGGTGGGGTGGATCAGATGGAAAGGATTCCAATAATTTAAATAGGACTTTGTTCTATAAGACTTCCATCATAATTGTCCTGTTGACATTGTGTCTGTGCAAAGGCTACAGTGATGACTGCACTGTCCACACACTTTGCATTTAATGCTAGGAGTGGTGGACAGGCAAACGGCTTCTGCCCACACACTTCTGCCTTTGAGTCTTTGAGCTTCCAAATGGCTCAGTGCCTCCTTCGCTCACTCAGACATCTTCTAGGGGCCCAGCCAGGTTCCTCGGTTCTTCAAACGGGTTTTTTAAGCGTGTAGAAAATATGCAGCCAGGTGGCAGGGATGAAGGCAAGAAGGATGGGTCTCTCCAGACCCCTGGGGACACCCAGTGGGTGAAGGGGTGTCTCAGAGCTGCTCCGTGGTGGGGTGAGGGTGTTATTAGAGGGATGAAACCATACCTGAAGTTGGGTGTTGGCTGGAGTTTAGATCTTTGATTATTGTTCTATTCAGATGTTTCTAGATTTGATAAGGTGAGACAAAAATGATTGTTAGAGTCATGAGGATGAAAAAGAATGAAGAGGAACATGGTGGGAGGGAGAAAGAGAGAGGGAAAAGGAGGAGGGAAAGAGGAGAAAGGAGGAAAGAGGGAAAGGGAGAGAGAGGGAGGGAAGGAAGAAAGGATGACAAAAACCAAACTCAGTTCTCAAAGTCAGAGATGCGCTGTCTCGGGCAGGGACTCTGCCTTGCACAACCAGTGCCCTCTGCCTAGCGTGCTTTTCACCCTTTTGCACATCAAAAGCTTCTCCTCATGTCTGAGTCGCAGATCAAGCCTTCCTAACAACTCAGCACAGAATTGAGTGCACCCCTCTCCCCTCTGCCTCATTTCCTTTCTGTACTATGCTGTTTCTCTTTGCCCTTCTGTCTACTGGAGGAAGGGAACACATCTTTACTTCATAGCTTCCCCCAGCATCCTGGGCCGTTCTGGGTTCCCGTAAATGTTGTTGAATGAATGAATGAAAATAAGAAAAGTGAACAATAACTAGAGATGCATCAAATACTAGTGTAAATCTAAGAACTCTCCTATAATAAAGAAATTTAATTTCAATTAGTTGCATTTGTGATCATTTGGTAAAAACAATAGAAATAAAAATGTTGTAAGAATAAAACAAACCTGTGGTGCAGATGGTTACTCTCAAGAGATTTCTTTCCATGCTAACAATAGATGTTTATAATGCTCTTTCTAAGGATAGAAAATACCTGTCATTCATATTAAAATATAAAATTAATTGTATGCCATTAACAAGCTTATGAGCTGTGTGAGGACATTTTTAAAACCAACCCACACACAAGTATTTAAGAAAACCCAGGCTTAACTAACTAGGGAACTGGACAAATGTACAGTTTGAGAGCCATTGACTTAAAGGTAATACTTCTTTCTCTCTTTTTTTTTTTTTTTTGGAGATGGAGTCTCCCCCTGTCGCCCAGGCTGGAGTGCAGTGGCACAATCTCGGCTCACTACAACCTATGCCTCCTGGGTTCAAGCAATTCTCCTGCCTTAGCCTCCCAAGTAGCTGGGATTACAGGCACCCGCCACCATGCCTGGCTAATTTTTGTATTTTTAGTAGGGACAGGGTTTCACCATGTTGGCCAGGCTGGTCTTGAACTCCTGACCTCAGGCGATCCACCTGTCTCGGCCTCCCAAAGTGCTGGGATTATAGGCGTGGGCCACTGCACCTGGCCTTAAAGGTAATTTTTGCTTTTTATTCCGATCTCAGTGACTAAGCTGCCTCTGGGAGTTTTTTGTACTGACGAGGGTAGCCCCAAAAACAGGAACCAAACAACGAGAGTCCCTTCATTTCTATCAAACTTTCACTTCCATCCACTCTTATCACCTGACTTGATTCCCTGGAAACCCTTGCAAGATGAGGAAGGAACTGACTTTCCCTTTCCCTGATGGGAATACAGGAGTCAGCGAGCTGATGGCACTTGCCCAAGGCAGGTGCTGCAGAAGACCTAACTCGTCCTCTAGTCTGCTGCTGCCAGGAAAAGGGTAACATGGACCCAAGGTCAATTCCGAGCAGGAAGAGCTCTATTCATGGGACCTGGTCCTTGACTCTGCCTTCCAGGATGTGGAGAGCTGTATAAAAGGGGATGCTGAGCAGCTTTTCTGATTATCTTCAAGTTAATAAAGAAGAAAGGGAATTAAACAGAAGGATTAAAATTAAACACCACAAAAAATTTCTGATGGCTAGGATGATTCTTAAAACTGGAATAAATGAGTAAGATTCTTAGAGAGTTGAAATCTGCCACAATGATTTTCTTCCATAGAATTACAAATGTCTTAGTCTCCTTAGTGCTGATTTGCACTTCTTAATTCCCAAATCCAGGCAGGTGAAGGGCAAGCAGGCACAGGAGCCTTCACTCTGAATTCCCAGCATCCCAACAGTTTAAGTCCCATGCTTTATTTATGTGAATTTTATTTTCATGTAGATATTTTGCTCTCCTTGCTGGAGAAGGTGGTTTCCCCAAACTGCTGCGAATGTTCCTTCTCTGTATATTTTATTCATATGAATCCGTTATTGGCCCATCCCTTCCTGAAAGAGCTGAAATTTGCCCTTGAGGCATCAGATGGAGTAGTCAGATTGTCAAATGTGTCCCCTAATTGAAGTGAACATTGGCACAATATTTGTCGACTGGAAATAAACAGCCCCAGTGAAGTAGCAGGTTTATCACCTTCATGCGCTTGTTCAGGTCTTGCTGAGAGTGGAAGGAAACACGCAGAGAGAGAAGCTATTTCTCTAGGAAATGAAAACTTTGGCGGATCAGGGGAAAGGGATCTTTCTTAGACTTTGAATCTCCTAGAGCCAAGAACAGCTGGCCCGGGGCAGTCGGCAGGGCAGTCAGCAAGGTGAATTTCAGCACTCCTCTGCTGTCCTTTCTTCTCCTGCTCCCTTCAGGGGGCCTCCTCCTCCAGCACCCAAGGGCCCAGGATCAGCCTGCTTTCTGTCCTCCATCAGACCCTCTTTTAGGTTGCCCCTGCTATCAGAGTGTAAGGAACAAAAGATATAGGTGAGATGAAGTTCAGAAAGAGACTCAAATGACCTCCTCTATCTCTTCCCAATGTCTCATGAATCCTACAACCTCGAAAGCTCCAGTTCTGTGATACCATTCCAGCTGGCATTGGCCTCAGTCCTCCTCTGCCACATGGATGCCTCTGAAAGCTTTTCAGTGGACACTCTTGGGGACAGGGAGTTGGGGAGTCAATGCAAAGCCTTGCAAAAGGCAACTGCCTGGTGCAAGCTGGAATGTTGGTTCCTCTCAACGTCATACCCTGGAGGAAGCAAGTGGAAGGGACCAAGTCAAGCCTGAAGCTGGAAACCCTGCCTCTCCAAGAAAGGCTCCAAAAAATTAGACGGGCGAGTGTCTCTCTCCAGTCTTGGTCAAGTCGGGCTTGACCCTCCCACCGCTTTCTTGCTTTCCTCAAGAGACCAGTCAGAAGCAGGCCGTTTCCTTCCATGAAAGCTCCCTCCAGGGAGCAGGGGTGAGGTGTCTCTTTCACTATCCATTCTCCATTGCCTTCCCACGATCTATTCCAGCGAGTCTCCAGGCTTCTGTGGCAGGCCTAGGCCACCAGCCCTTGGACACCCTCTCCACAGCCACCCAGGAAAGTGGTCATCCCGGTGCACCAGGCTCCTTTCAGGGAGATGGTGGATCCCAATCCTGTTCAAGTCTGGATGCGGGAGTTGGACTGAAAATATTGACAAGCACCATAACCTTCCTTGGCCTTCTTGGGCAGTGACTGTTTTGTCTCCACTCTCTTTCTGATTAGGGAGAATAGGCGTAGGAAGAGATGGAGACAGAACATTTCCATAGCGCCCCTGAGAAGGCATCTCTGCTCCAATCCCTCTCCGGGAAGAAGACAGGAATCTCATCTCTAAGTTCCCTTTAACTCATAAACCGGTTGTGACCTCTCCCACCTCCGGTCAGGGCTAGGAACTCCACCTGTTAGGGCATTGCCAGCTCTTCTCCCTCCTAGGACTCCCCTTAGGTTTGAAATGATCTGCTAATGAGTCTGCCTAGGGCTATTGAATTAGATCCTCTTGAAGACAAAGGTATTGCTTTCACGACTGCATCTCTAGCCCCCAGTACAGGCCTGTCATAGACATAATATTTGTTGAACTGCAAAACTTCCCCCAACTCAATAGGCAAATAAACCTCAGGCACATAAGGCCACTCCTCCCCCTTTCCTAAGTCCTTACCCCTTCTACCCTCACCAGCCCCTCTCCCCACTACTCCCCTCCACCCCTCCACCAACCCACACCTGTGGCAGAGTAAGTAACCGAAGTCAGCTGCTACTAAGAAACTGGAAACCATTCCCTATCACCAACTTTTAGAAACACTATAAAAAATCTTTTTATGATATCATTTTGTGGTTTTTATACTTCACCGTAAGTTATTTGTTCTTCACGTTAATTTAAACCAAGTGATGATGGGGGTAAGACACTGTAGAGTTTCTGTATTTTAAGCTTGATCTCCACCTGTGGATTGATGGCTTTGTTTCCTTTTCAGGAATTCTCAGCATAAATGGACAGATTAGTGGTAGTTGGAGGTGGGGATATTTTAAAATTCAATCCATAATGTTAGCAAGTAGACAGCAACCTAGTAAGTTTAAGTGTTAGACTAGATCTGTAGCTAATAGTATCCAACTTCCCAACATGTCTTTCTGGGGATGAAATGGCATTTGTAGAATCCCTAGCATTTGGCCAAGGCTTGTTTAACGTTTTATTATAGCTTTTCTTTCCCCTGAGTTTTAAAAATATGCAATTTGTCAGATCTTGGTCCCAGAAGAAGGCAAAACGAAGAAAGTGGTGATGAAGGTGCTGGGACAGGAAGTCAGTTGCTCTTCTTGTATTTGGGCGAAATTAATTGGTAACTCTGTTGACCTGCTTGTCATCAAGAGGCTGCCATCACATGGCACGCAAGACTTACCCATGCGACACTCCTTGAGGATTGGAGATGATAAGGGAACACAGGATTTTTTCCAGCATGCGCTCTTACAGAAAGGCTGAAAACGTGTAAAATTACCTTGTGACCTAAGTTCCCACTTAGGAAAACGTTTCAGTCTTTTTCCTGTTCTTCTCAATGACCTCCTGGTGGGCAGATGTACGTTTTCTAATTTTTAATTCTCCTTGCTGTCTCTTTTGCAGCAGTTAATTTTACTGTTTCCTCATACTTCAGAAGGATTTTTATTGTCATAGTTTCTATAGTAATTATGTGTCATTCTTATACCTCCCTGATTACTTCTGTTGCTACCTCTTATTCCTCTCCTTCTCTCACCCCTAACTGACTCTTTATTTCATTATGCCGTTGGACCGCCCCTTTGCTTTCTTTTTGTCAAAGAATTCATTTCCTCCCATGGCTTTCTCTGTTACCTCCAAGGAGATAGCATTTTCTCTCAAAAATGACCTCCCCTCCCCATTCCCCTATTCCTATTAATTCTACAAGAACCCGGGTTTTTATATTTTAAATGCTTTTTTCTCCTTCACCTTTTCATAGCTCCTCAGCTATCTAGTTCCATTGATCCTTGCTTTGTAAGTGCTCCCAATTCTCTCTCCTTTTAGATTCCCACTCTGATGATTCTAATCTAGGCCTTGTTACCTGATGCCTCAGTTACTCTGCATCTAATTTATTTCTCTGCCACCTTTAGCTTTATGTATCACTTCCCAACTAAGCTTCCCAAAACATTACTTTCTTCTGCCCAGGGCCAGAAAAAACAACTTTCTTCAACAAACAACCCTGGTCAAAACCCTTCACTATCTCTCCACTGGCTAATCCTGACACTTAAGGCCTTTCAAAATCTAGTCTGAATCCACTTTTCCCAGGGCATATGCCATTACCCCTGAAAGCAGGCTGGTGTCTTCAGTATATTTGACCTCATTATAGTATCCTCATTACCCCTTAACCCCATTTCCTCCCCATCTTCTGCTGTCTTCTTTAAATACTCTTCCCCTCCTCTGACCTATGCAAATCCTACCAACCCTACAAACCCAGGTCAAGGTCAATAGTTCAGTCTTCATGAAGACTTCTTTACCCATAGAACATGTGCACCCATTTAGCAGCTCTCTGTTCAATACCTCTCTATGTCAGTCGCTGGTCTAGGCCCTGTGGGTACAGAGGTGAAGAGCCAGTCAAAGTCCCTGCTCTAAGGGAGCTGACATTGGGAAGCAGAGAGGAGACATATGATAACAAATAAACAAAGTAATAACATACCTTCAGAAAACCATAAATGCTACTTGATTTCAGCAGCCCTCTTCATGGAAGAGAAACACTGAGTCTCTGAGAAGGTAGATGCCTGGCCAGAGGCCACGTGATTAGTAAATGATGATGCCAGGGTCAGACATCGTTGTCATCTGTGTTCTTCCCATTAACTACATTGGGAAACTTCTCAAGGTCAGGTCATCATTTGTCCTGGCACTTAGTACACTACTGGTCACGCTGCAAGCATTCACAGGTCACTTGCAGGAAAAATGAGTAAAGGCAAGCAGACAGCAGGTAGGGAAAAGGCGTGTCCCTGTTTGGTCATAGGCACGGCCTTACTTTTCCTTATCTGAGCGTATACATCTCATTAGTGCCGGGTATTTATCTGTATCACTGAAACCACCACAGAGTTTGGGGGTTAATAAAGATTCTCTTAGGGAATACTGGCTTTTATTTTCCATGAAATTTCCCTTTCATGTGGCAAATTCTCATTTGGACTGTGATTATGACCCAGGGCGGACTCAGGGTCCACACGGCTTTATACTCCTGGTGCTGGCCAGTAAAGAGCAAGATGTATTTCAGTAGGACCAAGACTGGAAAGAGTCAAGACGACCTGTTTAAAACAATCTAGGGCAGACAGCTCATCAAATGGATTCCTTTTACTCTCCCCTACTCTTATGTCCACTATTTTTCAGGGAGAAAAAACCAGAGAGAATGAGGAGAAGGGAAAAGGAAGGGAGGGAGGGAGGAAGGGGGATTTATCACAAACTCCCATTTATAGAATCACAAGGTGAACAGGAAATTATCTTCGAGGAAAGGAGGTATAGAAATTGTATTTGAAAGAATCTTCCTTATATCCAAATGATAATTCCTGTTCCTTCACACCAACTTTTAATGGACTCAATATTGATGATTATGGTTTGGCTAACAAAACCTGTAGAGAGGAATGGCACCCCCAACTCTGATCTCCCTTTAAATTATTTTCCATTTAGCATGAATCCTATAGCATGGCACAAAACTTTATTGAATAGCTCATTTGAGCAGAGAATACTTTTGAAAGAATATTAGTAAACTCTTTCAATGGAGTCAAAACACCAAAATGGAAAATTCAAGTTTTGAAGAGAGCCATTAAGTGTGATTAAACCTTTAAAAAGGAGAGAACAACGCCTGCAGAACTCTATTTAGCCATTTCATATCTTTAATTGTCCAAAGATTTACTTTAAAAGCACAGACATGAAAGGATGCTGAATGTTACAGTATTTAAAGGGGGAGAGTGAAGATAAGCCCCGTTCACCAGCAAATGGAGCTCAGCCCAGAAGTAGGGACAACAAAAGCGGCGGGGACCTGCTTCCTTCTACAATATATAGAGAGAGGGAAATAAAAAGGCAGCAATTCTTGACTTAGCTTTGAGGAGCACAATGGGCATGATTAGGGATCCAGAGTGGGAGTGCATTTAAGTAGCAGTAACATCTACCAGTTAGCTGGTAATTAGGATGAAAACTGAGGGGAAGGAAGCTAAGAGGAGGGAGATGGAGAAATGGGGGACAGGAATTTGGGGAAAGGGGTTTGAAAGGTCATTTTTGAAATTTAGTGGAGGTGAAAATCACGTTGGGAGCTAATTTTATCATACTTTCCTAAACTCAAACGTTAGAGATTTTCATTCAATAGTATGGGAGGAGACCCAGGAATCTGTGCTTTTAAGATGCCTTCAAGGTAAGGCTGCTCTGATGGTCCTTTTGGACCAGTTTAGAGGATGTCTGGAGGAAGAAGGAAGGTACTAGAAATAGAAATCTGAAATAGAAACTCCACCTGGAGAGGGGGAGAGAGAGAGAGAGAGAGAGAGAGAGAGAGAGAGAGAGAGAGAGAGGAGATTCCAAATGACAAGGAGGCAGAATCTAATTGTCCTGCCAGTCCTTACTCTCAAATGCACAAGTCTATCCAGGGAGGTAAATTGAGGAATTCCACATTGTGTCAGCAAGAGGGGAAGTCCTTTTGGAAAAGGGCAGGAATGAAAGAAAGAAAAACAACCAATCAAGAAAAGGAGGAAGAAAAAGAAAATGACAGCAGCACACAATTCTGAGCAGAAAAGCTTTTAAGTGTCCCCAAATGAAAGCAATAATATGTGTTGTTATATATTGACAAGATTAAAAAAAAATAAGTAAAATAGACATGCCAGCTGACCAGGTGTTGACAAAGTAGAATAGAAATATGTAAAATTGTGGACTGTTAGTTGTTAAGTGGTTCTGGAGAGTGTAAAAATCTGTGGCTTCCAGCACTGCTCTCTGTGGCCTTGCAGATGAGTCTCGAGGTCCAACACTGGGGAGCCAGGGCCCCCAAGTGGGGAGGAGGTCACCAGCTACCACCGCTTGCCCGGCCACCACCAGAGCATCTCTGTTCTGGGTAAGATTCACTTTGAACATGGAAGTGCTGCTAAATGGATTTTTTAAATTCCTAATTCTGGCCATTTCCTCTCATTTTACAGATGAGAAAACTAAGGCCATGAGAAGCAAAGTATCTTCCCCAACATGTTTGCAGCAACTTGGACTCAAGCTTGGGACTCCTTATTCTTGGTCCAGTGAGCATCTGGACTTCAGAGCACTCAGCCACCCCCTGTAGATACTGGAACTTGTCAAGCCATTGTGTTTTACAACACTAATTGTATGTGGTTAGAATATTTTAGCAGTCATGATTTACCTAATGGCATATTTAAATGTATGTTAAAACAAGCAATGTTGTCTCAGGTTGTTATTCTACATGTTTTTGAGGTAGAAGTGGTCCACTGGAGTGCATAGGAATGAATAGGAATACTTGGGTCAGAAGGAAGTGAGACCCACACCTGTTGAGTACTTGAGAGTCACAAGGTATGTTATGCCCATTACAAGTCCCTTTCATTCTCATAACAAACCAGCTAGGTAGTGGAAAGACCCTCCCTCATTTAGCCATGGAGGTGACTGGAAACCAGCAGGGTTAATGAACGCAGTTGCCAGGTAGACATGACAACTCAATCTGGGTGACTTCAGAGGCCAGCCTTTTTGTACTTGATTAATTTGCTCACCCTGTAATGGGATGCTTTTGACAATTTATGCCATCCTTTCGAATCTCATTTCTTTCACTTTTCTATTATAAAGATAGTGCCTAATAGGAAGTCCAGAAGACGAAGAAAATACTACTCATAATCCTGACAACCAAGCATATCTACTTTCACTGTGGTAAATTTTGTTGCTATTTTTTGTCTTCATAAATATAGATGTTACATAGTAACAATCCTAATGGACACACACCTTGTATCTCACCTTCTCCTCACTTAACTCCCCACCAGAGGCTTTGTCCAGGATGTGTATGTCAGCCTCTCTTTGTGTTCCTTCCTGTTTCTCTCCCTTCTTTTCTTTTGCTACCTCCCTCTCTCTGTTCTTCTTTCTTTGTTCCTTAGTCTCCTTCTCTCTTCTTTGTTTTTTTTTTTTCCTCTAAGTAAACCTAAAGTTTACCCCAGGTTCCTGGGATTCCTGTGAATAAAGACCCTTTCCAGGAAAGAGTGAGTGCATTGAGCTCCCGAGTGGTATTCTGCCTTGGGTCAGTCTCTTGCTAGATGTGTCCTAGAAGTGAATCAAGGAAGGTAAGTGGAAAGAGGGGAGGGAGTGGTTATAAGCACGGAGCAGAATTCAGGGTAGGAAACAGATGACAGAATGGCTCAGTAATTATGGGGGTGGGATAAGAAGTGAGCAGGTTGTATATTTCCACAGGAATAGGAGGTGAAGTGCTCCCCTGCCTATCAATAATCAGAAATAATAATGATACTAGTAATTCAGGTGGCTCCAAGCAACACCTCCCAAGGAGAGAGAAATGGCTTCTTATTTTATTCTATGCTGGGTCCCGGACTTAGTTCAGTGGTATAATACATCCTCTGTAAATATTGTTTCATGTTAAGAAAGATGTGCAGAATCACAATAACAGCGACTTATACTTACATAGTTCTTTAAATACACAAAACACCTTTATATTACTTATAACCACAAAAGCAAATGTTCTAGGTAGAACGTCAGGAAGCTGACATTTGACAATAAAGAGTTTAGCTGAGGTTTGTATTGTAAAGCTTTCACCAGAGCAATTAATATGAACACTTTGCAATGATAAGCATTTTAAGAGGGGCCAAATATGCCGACTGGAAATCTAAGAAGAAGCGAAGGTATTGCTTAAGAGGGCAGCATGAATGATGATGAACATTCAAAAGATGGAAAGGGAGGATATCTGGGCGGGGATGGGGGTCGCTTTCTTGATGAGAAAACATTACCAGCTCCACGTACACTAATAAAGGTAAATTGCCATTTATAGTACTTCTTTGTGGTTCAATTTCCTTGGCAATTATTATATTAGAGTGACACTTCTATTGAATTATATGTTTCAATTACTATTAAAAAATCGAAGTCCTTAAGTTGGAGGAAATTATGAATGCAGCTTCTGGAGAGCCCTACCTCTGACACTCCAAGGATAGTATCGCTTATCTCCTTAGCACTCAGAGGCCCATTATGCAGCGTGGGTAAGGAGGAAGCCATTGCCTGCACAATAGTGTCCAACATTATCAAAGCACTTCTGGTGGATTCCACCATCTCCGCGCTGTGTTGTGGTAACCCCAGCTGACCGGCCGCCTTTCTTTGCGCAGGACACAATGGCAAATAGAAACATTAACTCTCACAATGTCGCAAGACTCCCACTGCATTATTTCCTGACCTCGAGAGAGATAATGTGTCATTTGCTGTAGAAAAATAAAAGTTTTCAAAGCAGTTGGAAATATAATTGCGTATACTTCATTTGCTGAACTGCCTTTCTAGGGTTTGTTTGGCCCTTTAGAGCGAGAGAATGGGAGATTTTCAGCGAGGTGACCATGGAGGTTTCCTTCCCACCGCCCACCCCCCCACCACTGTCCCCTCCCGGGAAGATGGAGTGGTTTCTGAGTGCTGGATGGTTATGGGCAGGGAGAATGGTTAGGCACCCGCTCCTGAATCACAAAGCTGGGGATGGAGGAGCAAGAAGGCTCTGTCTGGTGTCTGAACACCCCGGAGGCAGGGCTCCGGGACATCTTCTTGATGGGTGGATATTTACTAGAAGTCAATAGCGCAGTGGGCTTTGGTTCGATGCTAATGAGGCCAAGGTTATCCAAGGGCCAACTGGTTTCCTTCTGTTCCCTCTGCTATAAACCGCCTGCCGTCAGCGGCCAGTTCTCTCACAAATGCAGAAAGGGGGGTAATGAAATGGGCAGGAGGCTTCTCCCGGACAGATGGCTCCCCAGCTGTTTTCGCCGATGGGTAACTTTTGTTGCTACCGCTCAACTTCCCCTCTAAAGACCATGTTCTGCAAAGCCTTTGCTCCTTCAGTCCTCCCATGAGATATCTCTCATCAGTAGGGCCTCTCTCCAGGATTGTTCTCAAGCAGATAATGTCTTTTACAGGGGCAGGGGGCCATCGCAGGCAGAGGTGGATGCAGAAGAGGGTGACGGCAGACCCCTGATTTGATTCGGCTGGATGTGGTTTGAAACACCACTCAGTCTCTTTCAAGGGGATCTTCCCTGTTGCAGCCAAACTTCCCTGTTTCAGGCCCTTTAGAGCGAGAGAATGGGAGACTGTCAGCGAGGTGACCACGGAGGTTTCCTTCTCACCACGCACCCCCCACCACTGTCCCCTCTTGGGAAGATGGAGTGGTTTCTGAGTGCTGGATGGTTGTGGGCAGGGAGAACGGTTAGATATAAATCTGTATCTATTATATATTTATATATCCATATATAATATAGATATTATATATCGATATTATATATCTACATATCTATTATATATCTATATATCTATTATATATAGATATCCAGCTCTCTTTATGTATGTATATGTATGTGTATCCATATATCATATACATGATTTCTTATGGGAAATTGTGTTACATGTTTGTGGTGACTGGGAAGTTTAAAATCCATAAGGCGGGCTGCCAGGTGGGCAGCGCAGTCAGGAGTTGCTGTTGCAGACCTGGGGTGGAATTTCTTCTTCTTTGGGAAATCTTAGTCTTTGCAATTAAGCCTTCCATTGATTGGATGAGACCCACCCACATTATAGAGGGTGATCTCTTTTACTTAAGGTCAGCTGATTGCAGGTGTTAACCACGTTTTAAAAATACCGTCACAGCAACAGTTACTGTGTTTTGATTCAATAACTGAGTTCAACAGGACTATCCAAGTGGACACAAAGAAACTAACCATCACAGCAACTTTCCACAGATGATTCCCTAAGTCCATCTCTTGGGTAAAGCATTTCTAAGCCACTGCTCACTCCACCCTGTCAGAGTATATGTGGTTTTCGTCACTTTCTCTCACCATGTATTTTCTTTACTCATGTCCTCTTTCTCTGGACACAAACCTCTTGGGCTTCTAATCCTTCTCACTGGGTTTATCCTGCCCTGTTTGGGGGACATGAAGATCTCATCTTCTAGAAATAATTTACTGTCCAGTCAGCAAGTTATCATGAGAAAACCATAATTAATATAACCTCTGTTGTGGTAAATTGGTTACAGAGTGACCCTTTCATATTTGGAGACAGGAGAGTTTAGGGCTGAAGGTAAACAAGCTATGTCAGCTCCCAGTCCTCGGGATTGCAATCTGGGTATGGATTCAGTGTGATTTCAGAATAAAAAGTAAAGGGTTGACATGATCCCTCATCCACCCTTCTAGTCAGCTCTTCCTAAAAGCAAAGCTATGGGAAAGATCCAGAAGGAACCCCCTGGGGCCCTACCCCAAAGATGTGTATTGTAAAGGCAGAACAGACAGGAACACAGAAAACTAAAAATGCAGGGTGGACACAAACAAGTGGTGAAATAGAAGTAAAAACAGAAGTACAAAGACAGTAGTTGCCTTTTCATAGGTAAGAGAGTTCATGTACATTGCACAATGAACTCCACCATGGCAGATATTAAAAAGACATGTGCAGTGAACTGTGGAATAGTCCGTGTGTGTATTTCTTAGCAGTGCCCCCTTCCCTTTTATGCTTTGCTTGGGAAAAAGATTGAAATTAGTTTGCATTTCCTCAGAGCCCATTAATTGATGATTAAAGAAACCTATCCCAATGCTACTAGAAAGATGTGTGCCACAGAGAAATAATTTGGAATTAAATATGTGTTCATTCTGCAAATATATACTGAGCAATGAGCAGGAGGCAGCCCGCACTAGGTGTGGGAGATGCCGTGGCAACTCAGGCTTATGGTCCTCTGGGGATAAAGATGGCAAACATATAGAAGCACCTCTTCTGAAACAAAGGAGGGTCAGGGGAGGAAAGGGGATGGAGTACTGTTTTATTTTGGGTGATCAGAGAAGGTCTCCGAGGGGATGTGGAGACCTGACAGAAGAAAGGGAGAAAGTGAATCATGAGGCACAGAGGTTCTTCATCACACACTCTCTTTCCTTAAATGAAAAGGGCAGTTTCTAATCAACAATATATTGTGTATAATCCCCATTAAATAAAAAGTTGATATGTAGGTATGATTGTGTATACCATCAAACTATTTATAAATATGAATGTACACTTATACATAATTTATATATAGTAAAATATATATTTCTCAAATAACATGTGGTCTAATGTTAACATGAGTTATGTTGGGCAGGGAGATCACAAGTGAATTTAATTTTCTTCCCTAAATGTTTTGTACTTCTACATTTTATGTAGACATATCTTGGAGATACCATGGATTTGGTTCCAGACCATCACAATAAAGCCAATATTGCAATAAAGCAAGCCACACAATTGTTTGGTTTCCTGGTGCATATAAAGGTTATGTCTACACTATCAAGTGTGTGATAGCATTATAATTAAATAAAAATGTAACACCTTAATTTTAAAATGCTTTATTGCTAAAAATTGCTAATGATCATTTGAGCCTTCAGCACATCATAATCTTTTTGCTGGTGGAGCGTCTTGCTTCCATGTTGATGGCTGCTGACTGATCAAGGGTGGTGGTTGCTGGAAATTGGGGCAACAGTGGCAATTTTTAAAAACAAGACAACAATGAAGTTTGCCGCATTGAATGACTCTTCCTTTCATGAAAGGTCTCTCTGTAGTATGTGACACTGTTCCACAGCATTTTGCCCACAGTAAAACTTCTTTAAAAATTGGAGCCATCTCTCTCAAACCTTGCTGCTGCTTTATCAGCTAACTTTATGGAATATTCTAAATCCTTTCTTATCATTTTCACAGTGTTCACAGCATCTTCACCAGGAGTAGATTCTAACTCAAGAAACCATTTTCTTTGCTCACCCATAAGAAGCAACTCCTCTTCCATTCAAATTATTATGAAATTGCAGCAACTCAGTCATACCTTCAGGCTCCACTTCTAATTCTAGTTCTCTTGCTGTTTCCACCACATCTGAAGTTAATTCCTCCACTAATGTCCTCAACCCATCAAGTCATCCATGAGGGTTTGAATCAACTTCTTTCAAACTCCTGTTAATGTGGACATTTTCACCTCATTTCCTGAATCACAAGTGTTCTCAATGGCATCTAAAATGGTGGATCCTTTCCAGAACATTTTTAATGGACTTTTCCCGGACCCATCAGAGGAATCACTATCTGTGGCAGCTATACCCTTATAAAAATGTGTTTCTTATATAATAAGACTTGAAAGTCAAAATTACTCCTTGATCCATGGGTTGCAGAATGGATGTTGTGTTAGCTGACATGAAGACAACATTCATCTTGCATGTCTCCACCAGAGCTCTTGGGTGACCATGTGCATTGTCAATGAGCAGTAATATCTTGAAAGAAATCTTTTATTCTGATCAGTAAGTGTCAACAGTGAGCTTAAAACAGTCAGTAAACCAGGCTGTAAACAAATGTGCTGTTATCCACACTTTTACTGTTTCATTGATAGAGCATAGGAAAAGCAGATTGAGCATCATTTTTAAGGGCCCTAGAATTTTTAGAATGGTCAGTGAACATTGGCTTCCACTTAAGTCACCAGCTGCATTAGCTCCTAACAAAAGAATCAGCATGGCCTTTGAAGCTTTGAAGCCAGGCGTTGACTTCTCCTCTCTAGCTATGAAAGTCCTAGAAAGCATCCTTTTCCAATGGAAGGCTGTTTCATATACATTGAAAATCTGTTGCTTAATGTAGCCACCTTCATCAATAGCTAGATCTGGATAACTTGCTGTAGTTTTTACATCAGCACTTGCTGATTCATACTGTACTTTATGTTTTGGAGATGGCTTCTTTCCTTACGCTTTATGAACCAACCTCTGCCAGCTTCTAATTTTTCTTCTGCCTCTTCCTAGTGGCTCTCAGCTTTCATAGAATTAAAGAGGGTTAGGATCTTTCTCTGGATTAGGCTTTGGCTTAAGGAAATGTTGTGACTGGTTTCATCTTCTCTGTGGACCACTCAAAGTTTCTCAATAGCAGCAATAGGGCTGTTTTGCTTTCTTATCATTCTTGTGTTCACTAGAGTAGCACTTGTAATCTCTCTGAAGAACTTTTTCTTTGCATTCACAAATGGGGTAACTGTTTGGTGTAAGATGCCTAGCTTTTGGCCTGTCTTGGTGTTTGACATGCCTTGCCCACTAACCTTAATCATTTCTAGCTTTTGTTTTAAAACGAAAGACGTTTGACTCTTCCTTTTACTTCAACACTTAGAAGCCATTATAGGGTTGTTCATTGGCCTAATTTCAATATTGTTGTTTCTCAGGGAATAGGCCTAAGGAGGGGGAGAGATAGAAGAACAGCTGGTCAGTGGAGCAGTCAGAACACACACACTTATCGATTAAGTTTGCTCTCTTATGAGTGGGTTCGTGGCACCCCAAAACAATTACTATTGTAACATCAAAGAACACTGATCACAGACCACCATAATAAATATATTTGAAATATTATAACGTAAAAAATGGCATCAATAATCTTGTTTAATGCAAGGTTGCCACAAACCTTCATTTGTAAAAGAAAAATCCCCCAAATCCGCAATATCTGCAAAGCTCAGTAAAGCAAGGTGCAATAAAATGAAGTATGACTGTATAGCAATCCTGCATTAGTTTTTTTGTGTCATGTATTTATCTTTTGTGGGCTATTTTTAATTTTCAAATGAAGTAGTCATCTATTAAGAATTGACTACTTTTTCTAAAAGCCAACATAAATAATGGTAATAGCTATATATTTATCGACCACTTGGTATGTGCTAGGGACTTTCGAGTGCTTTATGTACATTATCTAACTTAATCCTCATCACCACTTCTTGAATCAGGTGCTATTGTTATTGCCATCTTTATTCCACAGCTGAGGAAGATGAGGTGGGCAGTGGTTGATAATCCAAGGCCACTCAGCTAGTATGCGCTGCAGCCAGGGTACTCAGGCAGTATGAACCTGAAGTCCCAATCATAACATTATGCCACAGCTGCCCTCTCCCCTCAGAGGGCCAGTGTAGCCTCATGGTCTTCATTTTTAGTTGATATTCAGAGGTGGAAAGTAGAAGGAGTTTTCAGGAATTATCAAGAGGATTGCCTCAATAAATGTTGATATAGCAAAGGCCAAATGGAACAAGAATGAAAGTATTTGATCTGTCCACTTCCCTGGTGGCTATTTTATTCCAGGCCAAGTGGTATGCACATTTTCCTACCAATTTTGACTGCTCTGATGAATTGCAATAATTCAAACAGGATTTACTGCAAGGCCAGGTCTTGGGACATGTGGACACAGCTTACGGTAACTTGTACTAAAATGTATTTATCTCCTTTCTCCTCTCTTCATACTTGGCTTCTCCCCCTCCATATGAATTTCCTTTCAGGGGACTCAAAAAATTGGATTGAATCAAGATGCTTATGGGAGACTTTTTTTTTAAAAAATATACGTGACTACAACAATGTGATCTGATCCTTTTTTTTTTCTTTTTTTCTTTTTTTCACTTTCCATCTGGTTGTTTAGGTGAGAGGTAAATACAAACTTCTTCATTGTCTATGAACTAAAAAGGCACAAGACCCACACATACTAGGGAAGCCAAGTGAGTACAACAAGCAGGAATCAGTGAGATCCAAGAAGTGCAGCCCAGAAAAAAGCTGACCAGGACAAGGACAAGCAGAACCTGTGACTTGGTGTCTTCTTACCAAGGGGTTCATTGTCCCAAGGGAAGGATCCTAAACCCCCATGCTCAGGATTAGATTTGGTGACTAGTCTCTGAGATGCCCACAGCCAAAGCACCCCTGCCAGGCTGCCCCTTCTCACTCTGCAGAAGCTCTGACACTTTGTTAAGGGCTCCTGAGGCTCCCGACACTTTCCCAAGCGCACCAATGTTTATTTGGGTGTTTGGAAGGGCCAAGAGAGTGGTGACCTCCATTCTCTTCTTGTTCCACCATTCTCTGTGATTTCAGAGGCCTCACTCTAAGCACCTGAGGGATTCTGAGCATCTAGAAGAAAAGTATAGAAAAGAAAAAGTAGAGATATGATCAATTGCTGCTGAAAAATAAATAAATATTCCCCATTTCAGGAGCACAATGAAAGGATAAGAACTTGTAACTAGGCCAGAGATGAGGTTCAATCAAACTCATTATGCTCATGGCCCTGAGTGCCATAAGGAGGCATAGCAACAGAACACCTGGAGGAAAAACAATAGTCTTTGGATGGAAAGACCCAAAGGGCCCCTTAAATCTTTAATAAACTCAGTATGTAGATGACTCATATCTCTGAACAAGTCTCCTTCACCCTCCTGCCTGTCTAGCTCCTGGTTCTCAGGGATGACACACCCAGCGATGGTAAACAAAGTCACATGTCATATGACATTTGCTTTAGCTTACTCATGGATTAGTGGCAGTTTTCTTTCTTTTTCTTTTAATGCTCTGTGATTTCACCTTTCCCAGATTGCAGACTTTGTTGCCTGTCGTGGTTTAAAAACTTGACCGATGGCTGAAAATGAATCATAACATAAGATCCAAAGTGGAGTTGCATCATGGCTAGGAAGCTGGGAGGAAGTCGCAACATCAACGTGGATCTGAGTGTGGATCCAATGTCACCACTTGGACCATGAGAACTAGTTAGTTCAAGTTGATGACTTGGTATACCAGACTGACCAGCAAGTTTAGTCAAAAGGGTGGAACTAGTTGCCGCATGGAGATGCACAGATAAGTTTGGCTTCTGATGGGACCAACGTGCTTTCTTTTTCTCAAGTATAGAGACATCAGATCACCTTTACAGTAAAATGTTAAATGTCTATAGTAAGAAGGAAGAAGATTGAGGAGGAGACTCTCCCTGTGTCCTATGATGTCTTTGTTAGTGTGAGTCTGAGTACTTGTCTACATGGGTGCAAAGGAATCCGTAAGGGTTAGAAGGAAGACAGAACATGCTCCCTATTTCAGGGAGTCTAGGGTCAAAAGAAGTAAAACATTTACATGTAAAATTACTAACTAATGTTAATTATCATTGAGAGGCAGTAAAGAATTTTTCAGAAGGAAACATGCAATGCAGAAAGAAGAATCAAGTAAGATGGTATCTGGAAATCCTCTTCTGGAGCAAAGCCAAAGAAGGTATATAGTTTTATCTCTCATGGAATTGCCTGAGGCTTAACCCCCTGGTAGGTACGTGAGTCCACAAGTTCACGGGTGAACAAGCGCATTGCCAAATTATGCTGGGGCAAAATGCAGCAGCCAGTTGCCCAACTGCCCCTCTTCCCTCAGCTCTACTTCTGTAATCACTAGACAGCACAAGGTGGGGACAGGAGCCTAAGAATCTTCATCTATAGGAGCTCTGTGCAGAGGCCTAATGCCACCCAAATAGGAGATCCAGTCCTGGGTGCAATTTGAGTCATATCTACATACAAAACTTTACAACCTGATTATATTAGGGGAACTGGTACTCTGTTACAGAACCATAATCCGGGCCAGGAAGATTCCTCTTCTTATAGGCTATTTTGAGTTTTTGAATCCAGTCCTTTCCTTTATTCCAAGCAGCACCATGAAGGCTATTTGAAAACCATGAGTTGGAAAAGAAGAAGGCCCTAGTTGAAACCTGAGAGATGGCATTTCAGGGAGGGATGAGGTTCAAAGGAATGAGAATCTAGGAAGTGACAGCAGGGCTCAGTGGAGCATGCCTGTAATCGCAACACTTTGGGAGGTTGAGGCAGACAGATCAGTTGAGGCCAGGAGTTTGAGACCAGCCTGGCTAATATGGTGAAATCCATTTCTACTAAAAATACAAAAATTATCTGCATGTGGTAGTGTGCACCTGTAGTCCCAGCTACTCCAGAGGCTGAGGCATGAAAATCACTTGAACCCAGAAGGGGGAGATTTCAGTGAATCAAGATCATACCACTGCACTCCAGTCTGGGTGACAGAGCGAGATTCTGCCTCAACAAAAACAAACAAACAAACAAAAAATAATCTCAACATAGAATGACAAAGAGAAGTCAGAGAAGAATGGCAAATCATGGAAACCAATAGTGCAGACAGGTGGAGGCAATATGAAGCGCTGACTGTTCCTATCACAATAACATAAAGGTCATTGGTTATAAATTTCCTTTGTCAGAGCAGTTTAAACAGAAAAGATAAAAGGCAGATCATTTTGGATCAAGTAATAGCTGGGGAATGAGAAAAAGGAAAATATGAGTGTGGATCACTTTATTTGAAGCCTACAGAGGGAGCTCATTTATGTGCTGGGAAGATGAAGCCATAGAAGATGGAAACTCCAGGGATAAGAGGGGAAATTAACAGAGCAAAGCTGTAGGAGATGGGATCCAGAAGGCAGGTGTGTGGACCATCCTTGGATGAAAGGAAGACTCCTTTGAGACAAGGGAGAAAGACACAGAAAAGCTTGTGGAGTATGAATGGAAATTTTAGGGAAATCATATCATTTAGCCTCATTTTTTCCCCGGTGAATTTGTAAGTAATATGATCCGTTAAGAGAATGGGAAGAAACCAATTAAGGACATGTGATGGAATTGCCAATTGTTGTTGAGGGACAGCTGAGACTGGAGACCCAAACTCAATAGTGGCACTAATCAGCAAGGCTAATTTATTTCCTATAAGTCACACTCCCTATTCTGGGTTCAAGAGCAAGACAGGCAAATGATTTGGTTAATTCTTAGTTGAGGTGTGGTCAGGCAGATGCAACTAAAGGACAATTTGGCAAAGGAACTGGGGATATGGGTGGGCATAGAAGAAGGGGTGGTTCATTGTGGCAGCCAAATCATTGTTGAGGACTCAGAACATCGGCAAATGGAAAATGAACCATTTTTGTGTTGTTGTGTTTCCATTTATCACCTTGCTATATTTACACAGGTTAGAACAGCTGTTGGAAAAAAACTCTATAGCTGACTAAAATTTTAGAACCACCCCTTTTTGAGGAGTGCCTTATCAAGATATTTCTAGCTAAATTGGGTATGTCAAACATGATGGGTGAGACTCGAGTTCAATGGTTTAACACAACAAAGGTTTATTTCTTGCTCATGCAAAGTCCAGGGCAGCTTGACTTCACTCAGGGATAGGAGTTGCTTCTATCTTGGGGCTCCATCATCTCAACACACAGCCCCTGAAGGAGCAGAAAGGATGGACTAGGCACACTGATTATTAACACCTCAAAGCAGATGTAGAGATGCAAGAATTTGTTCACATTCCCATGAGCTCAAACTCATCCCAAGACTTCAGATCAACTGCAAAGAAAACTAGGAAATGAAGGAGAGTCCATAGGCATTCAGGGAGCATCAGTTGCCTCTGTTAACCTGGGTCACCACCAAGAATCCTCAACCTGCCCTGGTAAACACCATTCCAGGGAACTTGACTATTTTGTGATAAGGAAGAAAAGGCTTGGAAAGTGAGAAGTAGAACATTACTTGGGACACGTAGTGTCCACATAGCTTCAAAGCAAGCAGTTAAAAAGTGAAAAAGACTAGCCAAACTCTAATTTTTAATTGAATTTGTGTAGGAAAACAAAGACAACAAGAAGAATGAAGAGGAGGAAGAAGAGAGGGAGGAACAGGAGGAGAAAGAGAAATGGAGAAGAGGAAGAAGGAGGAGAAAAAGAAGGACATGCACAAAAGCAACGAGGTCATTTCATCAAAGTCAAATTGTGCTATAGTCATTTTTCCACCCTAAATTTGGCCAAACAAGTGGCTGCTCACAGGAAATGGGAACATAAATAAGGGTAAGGCACAACAGCAACTGGTCTAAACTTGCAGCCCTGAAGGTCACATGGGACGCAAACAGGCTGGAGTGAAGTTGGAGGAATAAATGTTGTACCCCAAGTTGCCCCCAGAGTTCTCAGGCCTCCTCTGGCTTTCTTCCTAGCTGGCTGTAACTCACCATTTCCGAAGCGCTGGACTATTGTTATTACCATTATTTAAAATGCTTTTCAAGACCAAGAGGTATGAACAGGCCTGTTCCACAAGCAGCCCCACTCTTTTGGGGAACGTGTTATTTCCTTTTAATTTGCTCACTCAGTCCTGAATAACTTTTCAGAGGGCTCCAGACACCGCAGTATGACAGCTAAACCAAGGCGCATCGGATGCGATGGAATTGCTCTACAAGCAACCTTGCCAAAGGCCCTTTTCGATGCACAAAGCTGGCTCTATCTTTGTATATTGAGGGAGCTAAATCAATGTTAAATGCTTGGCTCTTTTCACAGGACAATGACCAGGACCTAAGCTGCGTCCTTCCTTTTTGATTGACACTTGAAACGCAGCGCGGGAATCAGCCAGAGGCGCTGCTACAAGCCGAACCCTCTGCTGGGATAACCACTGGTGACATCTGCAGAAAGGCCGACAAAAGGCAGTTGAAAGCTGTGTTTGTTGCCTCCCCCCCTCAGATCTCCTCGCTTTCATGGAGCTCCTTCCTTGCTTTAATATTATGATTCAGCACCTGGCTTTTTTGAACCTTGCTTTAAACTTCAAAAGGCGAGGTGGTATTAACAAACATGAAACGAAAAAGTGGCGGTAGTTTGATTTACTGTTGTCGTCTTATCAAGGGTTTTTTTTTGTCACCAGCTGCCACTTTCTGTCATCTTTGGAGCCATTATCATTTCTCTAAAATCTAAAAGACTCCACTTAATAACAGCTTTGAATACAGGCAGGATCAGTAACATACACAGTTCTGGGGATGACAGGACCATCAAATGAAAAGAAAGATGTTGCCAAAAAAAAAAAAAAAAAAAAAATCCAAACCACACAAATAAGAGCTGTAGTACTTTCTAGTGACCTTGATTTCTGAATTAAACAAATCAAATCCAATTCTATTGTTCCTTTTGAATTCCAGTTTAGAGTTTCCTTGAGAAGTTCCTTTTTGTTGTTAGGACTAGTGGGGAGGAAAAAACCTCAAGCCACAACAAGGCTTTGCTACTGAAGAGAGAAGAGGAAGCTGCTGCTATCATGAAATGTTTGAAACGACCTCTGCTTGTGCCTCCGCTCAGCTAATTACCAGCTCACTTTCACTGACTTTCTAACACTTTGAGCACCCACTTGATGCTGACAGCCAGGCAAACACTGCAAACTCTCACCAAGGAGAAGGCTACTCCATGTTATGCTCTTTCCCAAGAACTAGCAGCTCTGGGCTTTCTCGCCAAACCCATAGGACATAAGAGGACTTTCTAACTGTGTTCATGGAAGCTGGGTCCGCCATCCCACTGATGAATCCTGTAATCTGCTTGGAACCTCACACACATGAAGTTGGTCAAAGCCACAAGGAATCTTAGAGATTACCCAATCCAGTGATTTGGTTTCTCCCGAGGACTTTTGCAAAAATATTGATGCTTCCTTGAGCTCCTTCCCACATTGCTTGAATGCACAACTCACAGAGTGTGCTGCAGACATCTGTATTTTTAAAACTTCTCCTGATGATTCTGATTTCCAAAGAGGATTAAGATGAACCCTTACAGATGAGGTTTCTGAGAATCAGAGAATTTGAGTCACTTGTAGAAGGTTGCACAGCAAATATGTGGCAGAGCTGGACTGAGACTAAGTGATGGGAGCCCAGAACAATGCCCACATCTCCATGGTAGACCTACAGATGAAAGCTAGAGAGTGCCAACTGGATGGCACTTTTCACTATGGACTGGGCTGAGCATCTGTTTTCAAAGATGCCAGTCATAGTAACCCAAATTCTTGTTACCGCCTCACTTAGCTTTTTCTCATCTGCTTCCCCCCATTAAGTGAGTAAAACTCTTCATAAACTTTCAGATACCATTAGTGATGAGTTTCTTACATCCTCCTTCTTCCCAAGCCCCTTAGGACCTTGAGATATTATGCTAAAATGTGGAGGCAATAACTGCTGATCCTGGCAAACTTTTCAGAAGTAAAAAAATGGAAAAAAAGGTGAAGCTGCTCATTTTGAAGTTATCAAGTGCAAAACATTTCATTTGTGCCTTGCTCTGATGTGCCATTACTTTGAAATGAGCCAAACACACTTGATCATCTGTTTCTTCCTTTTGTAATCTATTAACCCAAACTTGCTGCTTTATTACACAGCATCATTGGATGTAGCATCAAAAATCTTATGTATTATAGCTCTTTTTACGAAGATGTTTGTACCAAATTAGCCATATCAATGATTGCTTAATAGCCTGGAGTTTCAACCCATGAACCCTAAGTGGTCTGCTTAAGGTGGTGGTTCCTGGACACCTCACAGACCTTTAAAAATAGGAAGCAGAGGTTTGGTCTCCAGATGAAGGAGAGTATCCTTGGAGATGTCCCTGGACCTGTTCTTGAAACACTGGGACTGTGACAGCTGCTCAAAAAAAAAACAAAAAAAACAAAAAACAAACAAACAAACAAACAAACAAACAAAAAAAACAGAAAATAAACCCAAAACAAAATTATGAGATCTTTAGCCCAAAAGATCAGGTCAGTTTTGAAGATATAAAACAATACAGCAAAGGCCAATAGTTTATCTCCATGACAACTTTTAATGAGTGTTAGTGATGTCTTGGAGGGCTGAATTACGAAGGATTTGGGACTCAATAGTAAAGCTCTTATGAATGATTAGCAATGCCTGCCATGGATGGGGAGATATATATGTATGTAGCTTTAAGACCTGATAGAGTGGTCAAAATAAGTTTGGAGCTATCCATGGGTTTATAACCCAGTTTTCATTACTTACTAGCTATGTGCCTTGGAAAAATCATTTAGTTTTCTCATTGTAAAATGGGCATAACACCTTCTACTATGTTTTAAGATTTGAATGACACAATAAGTAGCAAGCCATCATCCCACTGTGTGCCATACGGTAGATGATGATCAATAAAATTGAAGCTTTTATTGCTATTATGGAGGGAATAAAACTATTTCCCTTTAGTTAAGACTTTATAGAATAGGTAAAGGAAGCCCTTGGCATCATTCTCTAGGGAATGAGATGCAAGAATTTTGAGCCAGGAAAAATGTTTCTACTTTTCTCCTTAGTCTGACAATTTAAAAAAGAAGGAAGGAAGTGAGTATGAGAATAAAGCTAGGGAGGGAAGAATAGACAGGAAAGAGGGAGAAAAGAAAGGTTCAGGGATGGAATAGGAGAGTGGTAGATGCAGCAGGAAGTTGGTGGGAGATGAACAGGACTGGGACAAAGTATCAGACATCTTGAAGTATAAAAAGATTTGTTTTTAGACTTTTTAAAAAGCCTTAGCCCCAGCATTCTGGTCAATAATAAAATTGTTCTATTTTGAATAAAAAGATGATTCTCCCTCATCTCCTTAGCCCCACTTCATAGTTGTTCCCTATTGTTAATATATACTTCCATATCTCTGTGGTCCCCACTGTCAAAAGGACAACATGAAAATGAAATTCTGTCACAGTACAGTGAGTAGATACCTTCTGACTAGAACTCAGAAGACACAGGTGTAATCTCCTGTGTAGCCATATATTGGCCAGATTTCCTTGGATTAGTCATTCTGAGACTGTTTCTTCTTTCATAAAGTGGGGATAAGGAAATCTCATCTGCTAACTTTAAAGGTTATTAGAAGAACAGCTAAAAGATAATATGTATGAAACATCTTTGTCAACTGTATGTTTTGATGCATGTATGAATGGATGATGACAACTAGTCCAGGCTTCACAGACATGGATCCACTTTTCTGGATTTTAGGAAAGAATGTTCTTCATTATTTCAGTGGCCCCTGGCCTCACAACCTTCTAAAATACCTCCCCAAATCTTCTTCCTCAGTGATTTGAATTCTCATTGGAATTAGAGACTTATTCTTTTGAGTAACCAAATAACATCCTCAGGTATCCTCTTAAAGAAGTCTACAGTCTTATAAGAAGTAAGGCATTTACTTAGGAAGAACTGAGTTAGTCATTGGACTTCTTGAGAAACCAGAACAGATAAATGAGAATGAAAGGGAGATTTGATGGGGAGACAAAGAGAATGAAATAATTAAGCAATTAAGGGATAAACTGACAACAGCTTCTGTCCTGGATCCACCACTTACTAATCTTATAACCTTGGTCAAGTTATTAGATCTCCGCTGGCTTGTGTTTCCTTGTCTGTTTACTTATTCATTCATAAGTATTATCAAGCATCTTCTCTGTGTTAGGCCTTGTCCTAGGTAGTAAGAAAGTTAAATTCCTTGAATTTACGAAGCTTGAATTTTACCAGGGTAGATAGAAAACAGTAAATGGAGAAACATAGTAGAGTAAGTACTAAGAAAAAATAAGAAAAGTGAAAGCTAACATAAAAATAACTAAGCATGTTAAAGAGAGAGTGAAAAAGGGGGAATAAGGTGGAGGAGGAAAGCTCTCCAAGGAGGTGCTGTTAATGAAAAGATGGAGTGAGCCAGGGGAAATTCTGAGAGAAGAGTATTCAGGAAAGGAAATACCAATGGAAAGTCTTTCTTAAATTTAAGGAATGAAAATGGAGTTCACAAGAAATGGTCAGACTTGAGATTGATTTTACAGGTGGAGCTGACAATACTTATTGATGGATTAGATGTGGGGATGAGGAACAGAGAAGAGTCAAAGATAACTCTGATGATCTGGTTGACAGCAAGGTGGATAAGGAAGATGGGATTTATTGTGGGGAGGGGGTAAGAGTTCTGTTTTAGACATAATATATTTGTAAAATTTCTGTAACATTTTAAAAATCTGACAAATAGAGATAGTACCTCTCTACTAGTGGATGAGATAGTGTGTGGAAAGGGCCTATATGGGATCTGATGTGGAACAAGTGCTCAATACACTGTACTTCTATTGAACACTGAGCAGGAATGTCAAACCAAGCTGTGGGGTGGAACTGATCCTTGTACAGTCAAGAAACTACACAATAATGAGGGATTGGAGCCAGAACACCAGTAGAATGGAACCAAGCATAAGCAGGAGAAGCAAGAGAGGACTGAAGACATGGTTTGAATGCTTCACATTCTGCATTCAGTCCACCCAGTGGGGCATGGTGGAAACCAAGAAGCTATTTACAAGAGGTTATCAGATCCAATAGTCCATTCTGTACAAAGATTGGTTTTTATTTTTCTTCTTGAACTGACTGACTTAACAGCACATTGCAGGTCATGAAGACATTGCCTTGGCCCAAGATGCTGAAATGATCTTTACCACCAAACAACTCACTCCATACTGAAGATGCAGCCTAGGGTATGTGCTTGCTCTAAGCAGTGGCAAAACACATCTTACCAAAAGACAAATGGTTTTTGTTCTTCTGTGGTGCAGTAAATCTATGCCAAAAATTTTATTTGTCAACCAGGCATACAAACTAGTAATGTTAGAAGTCACTGCTTATCATCTACTTAGATGAATATCAAAGGCCACTGCCTTCTAGGTCTACCAGCAAGATCTGCTAAACATGACCTATATTCTATCATGTGTTTCTTCTAAGTATGAAAAAAGCAAAACCAACCAAAAACAAAACCACAGAAATTCCGTTCCTTTCCCCGACTCCCTCCTCACACCCTGAGCACACATTTATCAGTTCCATGCAGCAGCTGTGATGGAAATGAGAACTACAGGAAACTTCAGAGTTAATCATGCCAAATGGTGACAAATACTCAGGAGAGGGCAATTCTGGTCACTCACCTGACACCATGCAGATGGCCCAAGCTACAAAATTTCTCTTAACATTCCTGGGTCTGACCCCCAAACCAATCTGCTAAGAAACCCTCAGAGCTTGGGGATGTAGGTACTTTGGCCTCAGCTGGACAGTTGAGGAGCATGAATTTGGAATACAAAGTTGTATGGATAATCTCTAAGCTTTCCACTCTCTGTGTAAGACATAATAACTAATTCCTCAGTTTCACACACACACATGAAGTTTCTTTGATGAGAGTAGATACTAAAGCCTTCTGCATCTCAAAAAGCTTTCCAGAGCAGAGGGGAAAAAGGTGGCAAGGGTGGACAGCACATTTTTGTGGAAAACTAGGGCTCAAGGCTCGGCCAGGCTCCTGACAGCCACTTGGACTTTGCCCTAGACCCAGTGAGAAGGAGCCATGAGAAATGAGGTAAAATGATGACCAAGAGTGGAATTCAGTTGAATTAATTTACTTGGGAAAAGAAAGGTTGGAATTTAGTCAGTAGAGATTGTGTAGTTTTTCCCTTTGGTTGCACACCAACTATTAATTATGTCTGTCTTCTCTTCTAGACAGTAAGAGCCTAAAAGGGCCAGGACAGTGTCTATTTCATTCAGCCATCCTAACTCCAGCACCTGGGATACTTCTTGGCACATTCTAATTTGATGTGAAATATTTGTTTAATTAATGAACATATTTGTGCATGATGGCACAGCCTCTGAAAGAGTTTAGTATTATAGAATTATTGATAAATAATCTGAGCTACTTCATAAGCTGTCAAGGTATCACAGGTTGAATCAAAAGTCCTATGCCTGGGTTTAACAACTGTAACTCAGATGATCTGTCCTGACATGTAGCTATGTAACCATGTGAGCACACAGCCCATATGCCTGGTCAGCCCTTCCTAATCTTAGATAAATTTGTTCACAAAGTCACACAAGCTTTGGAAAATCATTCTGACTCACGTGATGGGATAAAAATGCATCTCTTAAAACGATAAGGTACTCTATCAAGTCTACTTGATAGTACAATGTGACCAATTGCTTGTTAAGTCATACATCTACTAGAACAGTGACAAGAAAGCAATGACAAGAAAAATGAGAAAAAGATTCATGATAACATTGTCACAAATTTGCCTAATGCCATCCATATTCGCTTCTGACATCATTCTGTACTGGAGACTTTTGAACAAGTCAAATGCTTAAATAGGCTTTTGCTACTTGTGACTATTAAATAAATGTTGTGTTAAAGGCCAGGAAAAATGATTTTCTCTTAAATTAACCACTTTCAATGGTTTGTAATGAAAGAGAAACTTGGTGATATAGATAATCCAAAGCACTATAGTCTAAAAGTTCTAGAAGGGATTTCTTCTTTAAGCATCCAGCCAAATCACTTCCTTGGGATACAAAGCTGACTGAGGAGGAGAGTTTCAGGGAAGGGGTGAACCGACCCAGCATTCCAAAGTCACCACAGATTCTTTCCATAACAGTGCCCCAAGTGGATAATAGGTGGAGGTAGAGTGGGGGTACTGGTAGCTATAAACTACCTTCCAAGTTGCTTGTACCTGATTCTCATTTACCCCAAATGCCTACTTCTAAATATTTACTTCAGCTTTTAATCTATCCTATGGTCACTTGATCAGTTGGATGATCTTTGACTTGAGAGAGCCTACAGTCAGTAGTATGTATGACTTTCTCTTTATCATCATTGGTGAGTAGGACATAGGAAGACAGAGTTAGAGGCACAATAGAGTAGACATAGTCCTTGTTCTTAGGGAACATGCACTCAGAAAAATGTATGATATTTTGTGTGCAACAGGAAATGTTAAATTTAGAAGAGTTATCAACATCAGCCCAGGTAAAAAGAAGGAAAGAAAGAAGTACTTTATAACTCCATAACTATTTTGAGAGGAAGAGGCATTGGGGACTGCAGGGAGAGAAAAAGACAAAAAGAGAAGAAAGAGAGAAAACGTTTTGCCATATCATTCACTATCCAGGGCTCATCCACGAAACATGAATACTCTGCCATCCGGAGAACAGAGAGCTGTGAAGAGTGGCTTCTGAGTCACTATCACTGAAGTGGAAATATTTGTACAAGTTCAAAGGCACCACAGACCTTGGCAATCATGTGCCCTAGTGAATGTCAAGACATAAGATGACATCACTACAAACTGACAAACCTGAGGAGTATCTTCTATTTGGAATAAGGAAGCTCTGGGGATAAATCAAGCCTCATTCCTTCTTTTAAATCGTGTTTTCATCCGGGTGTGTCTCTAACTCCATGGCCCATGATGATACATCATCTGTCTAATTTAACACATTGTGAGCTCTGCAGAGAGAGACTGTAGTTTCTGTGATAATTGTAAGATGATGAAACACTTTACCAAAGTGGCAATTGGCTCTTCAGGAAAGGAGAAATAGGAGCTTCTGTATGAAAACAGACTAAAAAGATTAGGATCCCTCAGTAGGGAAAGTCAAGGACTTGGAGAACCATGGTAGCAAATCTATGAAATATAAGAATCTGGGTAGGACAATGTTACACCCATTCAATAATCCCAGGAATACTTGGCTCGTTGTCTTTCACAGAAGCATGAAGTAGCTTTTTCAGGACAAAGAAAAAAAAAAGGCTAAATGAAAGCCAGAACTAGAAATTCTAAGAAGTGATACAGGCTGAGAATATAAATAAATAGGAAAATAGTTTGAATAACTCTTATAGAATTTTTTAAAGGGAAGTTAGGATAGTCAGCCTTATGTTCCTTACCTATAAAGGGAAGCTCTTGGGCAGAAAAGTGACATAATTATTTGCTAACAAACTCGTTGTATTCCAGACACCAACAAGACATTAGGTTCAATGATTTACAGTAAATCTAACAAACATATGTAAGTATGTTTGTTAATACCCGTGCTAGGTATTATTTCTAAACAACCATTAGTCTATTCCATTGGGAGAAATTTCTTCTATTCTTATGGGAATTTCAATAGTCTGATCCATTCAGTAATGAAAATATAAGACTGCAAAGGAAACAAGGTGGGAGGTAAAGAGGAAGGAAGGAATAGTGTCAAGGATTACTGCTGTCCTAATGTACCTGGAAATGAAATTATTACTGTAAGTTTGCAATAGTATTTCACTTTTATGAATAGCTTTATGATTGTAAGCTTACTCTAGCTTCATAACATCCCTATGAGGTTTGATGGCAGGCATATAACCCCACCTCACAGATGAGGAATCAGATCAAGGGTAGTTAGTTATTCTCAAGGTTACCTAATGAATGATGTTCAAGTCAGGTCCCAGTCTTCATTTGCTTGTTGGCATTACCTACCAAACTGTTGGCCAACCCTGACTTTAATACTTCCCTGTGCACAGGATCCAAGATGGCTCTGCTGTCTATTAACTGCACATAGTACGCCATGTTCAGGCAAAGTGCAGTGGCATTTTGATGGACCTATGAGATGCATTGAAGCTGTTAGGAACAGTTGAGAGATCACAGGCAAGATCACCTGTTTTGGCCACTAACTCTTCAATTCCCCAATACTGTGCCCCTGGCCCTCCCACCCTTTCCTCCTGCTCTACCGCCCATGGTGCATCTCAAAGAACATTCACACATACAAAAGAGAATCACAGAGCCGTATGAAGAAGGCTCAGGCAAGTCCAAAACTCCAGGGTATGTAACCGTTTTGAACATGCACTTTTGATAGTCTCTCCAGTTTAATTGGAAGAGTGCGATTTAGAAGCAAGCAAAGTCATGTGAACATAGCACTGGAACTCAAAATGAGTATGGACCTTCTCTCTATTCCTTCTCTTCCTGTCGGTCACTGTCACCTGGTCTACAGGCAGGCCAGCTCTCATCTCAGCTGGCCAGCTCTACCTGAAGTATAAGTAAGTCTGACAAAAACCCAGGTTAAAGCTTCAAATGCAAGTTTACCTTCCCAGAGCTCTCCCTCCTCCTTTTAAATTGAGACATTTGTTTAAACCCAATTCTTCCCTCAAATGGATAGAGACACTATGGGCTCTTATTCGGATGCTAGGAAAATGACAGTATTCTGTGGACTTTTAGATTATGGAATTTTCTCTCCCACAATTAAATGGGTGAGTGGCATAAGAAATAATGAAAAATGCATATGAATGTTATAGCACAGTACTCATTGAAAACAAAGAGACAAAGTCCAGAGTCAATACTGTAAAGCATTACTTTCAACTTACATATAGCCTAAAAGAGCAACATTTTCACAGCAACTCAGAGGTTCATTTGGGACTGACTTACTCAAGGAACCCCCACCCCAGCAACAACCACCCCCACCCTTCACATAAAGGTCATCTGGCCTCTGCCACCTCAGCACTCCCAATATTTTTGCATCCTGAACAGCCAGCCCCACTGTCTGACCAGGTAGCAGTCTTATTGCTATGCCCTTAATGGACTTGGTTGTCATTTGTTGATGAGAAATAAAATAGCAAAAACAACAGCATATAAAGAAACAAAGTTTTCCCCAGAGAGCAAATGAGATTCCACCAGGACCCCCAGTCTCCATATAATCTCTCCCTCCTCCAAGAGAGACCAATTCCCAATCTCTTCCCAGGGAATTACAGGTTCAGTCGTGGCATTGGTGAGCCTTTTAGAATGGCATGCCCAAAGTAGTAATTTTGTAATCTACCGTAGCTGAAGTAAGTATAGACCTGGACTTGCCCCAGCCTCCTTCTCTCTCCTCCATCCAGCACTGGGTCCTCACGTAGGTGAAAATACTTTGCATATAAACAAACTCCTCTCAAAGACACCTCAACCTTGACATTTCTTTCTCCTTTTCCAAACTTGCTTCCTTTTAAAACACCTCGCGCCTGCCATGCTCCCACATGAGGCCCAATTATCAGAATAATAATTAACAGGCTCTCATTATTTAGGATCAAACAATGCCCCCTTAATGAAGCAAGCCAAGAATAGCCAATGTGATCCCTTAAAACAGGGCGTGAGTTTTCCTTACACCTTGGGGCGTCTAATCCACCGAAACCATTAGGCACCGAGCTGCCCATAACGGCCTGGATAACATTGAGTCAAGGACAGTTAATGGATGCCAGAGCACAGACCAAAGTGCTCCAAGCATGTCAGTCAAGACTAACCGGAGGCAAAAACATCAAAATGCAGGTTGGAGTTTTGACATTCCTGCAGGCTCTGAACGCCTCGCCAGTAAATTTTTAAAGTCAATATCCCCCTTATGCTCATGAACACTTTTCTGTCTGATGAGTAGGACTAATGTGGATCTGATTGAACTGTGACTAAAGTAGGATTTTAAAGGCAGCTTTGAATGTGTGTGGGGTGGAAAGGGTTTTTTTTTGTGTGTGTTTTGTGTGTGTGTGTTTTCTTTTTTTTCCCAGAAATGTCTGTGATAATAACGAAGACAGTGTACACAGATTATCACAGGCTGTGTCTTTCGACTTCAAGGTTATGTGATTAGAAAATTAGCAAAGCGACGAGATTAGAAAAACCGCAGAACATTTTGAAAGAAAGCTTTTTTACAAATTATCTGTGTGCTGGATTTACACAGAATCTGATAGATGGATCTTCTAATGTTTGGAAATGGATAAATGCAACAATGCAAATAGGAAAAACTGGCTTTGGAGCCTACTCCTGGCAGAAGTTCAAAACCCATATTAAGTATTCTAATTTGCTCAAAGTCTGTTACTTATATATTTTTTTAAATTGCCACACGCATACAAAAACAAAATATAACCATTCTATAAACATAAAGGTAGAAACAACAATGAGATTGCTGTTTCTCATAATGTGTGACTTTTCCCCAGATTTGGAATAAAACCTTCTCCTCTCTGCCCTTTCTCTTCTCAGATGCTGAGAATGCTAATTAGAAGGACAGGTATCAGGAAGCCCACACAGAGACGGGTTTGGGATTTTGTCAGAATTGGGCAGGTGGCTTAAGGTGAGATAGCCATTTTGGAGTCACAGCCTTACTCCTCCTTTAATGAAGGGAAAAATTAAATTTTCCTGTATCAAAACCTAGACTTGTCTAAATAAAATTTCCATTAAAAAAATCACTCCATTTGCATGTCCGATGACAAGGAGGGATTTCTAAAAATGTATAAGCAGAAAGATCTGTAAGTAAAAACAAAAGTGTAGAGGCTCACCTGTGTCTGATGAGAGCTTCCCAGGGCTGTTTCAGCACTCGGAAGATGGAGTATTATTGTCTTGCCTGGGGAGAATAGATCTATAAGCCCCCAAAGTGCCCACGTCCATGTTTAAAGGCATAAGTGACAGTCAAGCCATAGTAACCTTTAACCTATTTAATTAGAAGCTTTCATAGGCAGCATCTTGACATTCTTAGGACTCAGCTCATTGCCAGTTGATTTAGGCCTTCCAAATGTTAAAATATAAATAGATCATAAGTGCACGTCCAGGTCAGACTTGGATCTTCCAAACCTCTAATGGTGATGTCAGCAAGATTTGACAATAAGGACTTCCCATTTAAGTTTAGGGATGTCCCAAAGCACATGAGTTGTCCTTAGTAGCTGATGTATCAAATCGATTAGTTGGACCATCATCTAAATTTCTGTGCTTATTTTGATATTCAACTCAATATATGTGTGTATGTTTTAGCTACCATCTACCTATTGATCTCTCCGTATAGCTATCCATCCTGTACTCAGTTGATCACAATGCTTGCATAATTCAAAGCTGTGAGAGTTTATTGAACACCTACCCTATGCCAGCTCTTTGTTAGACATTCTGGAATAGGACTTCGTAACCTAGGGCTGTGGAATTCTTCTGAGAGGTCTATGAACAGAGTTCAGGGTGTGAATCCACTGTGTCTGTGTGCAAAAGTTTGTATATTTATGTTCCTTTTGCTACAGAAAAAGCCCATAGCCTTCATAGCACTGTTGGGGGTTACATATGTCAGGACCCTAAATGAATAGATGCTTTCTCTAAGGTATGTGCTTGGGAAACGATGCTTAATGTGAGAGTGTCACAGATTTTTAAAAAATTATTACTGAACACTAGCTAATTTTGTCCCAGAAAATAGGTAATTCAAGGGTGAATTTCTGGCTCCAACAAAATCACTCCAAAAGTGATTTAGTGGTTTCCATGGTTTTATTCTGTTGTTTCTGTTTTGTTTTATTTTGTTTGAGGAGAACCTTGCTCTGACCCTGGAATAGTAGAGTATCCACATCTTTCCCAAACGTCCACCATGAAAATTCCTTTTCTCATTTTACTCCTCCACTACCTTTACTTTCCTCTCCTTACTCTTGTGCTTATGCCCCAAATTCTCCATCCTGCCGGTTTCCTCTCTTAGCTTCTCTCGTTCTCTCTCAGTTCTTTTCCTCTGCCCTTGGCTGCAAACCTGCTCTGTAATTCACAACACAGCAGCTATCATTGGCTGGGAGAGTCAGGCTCCTTGGTTTTAGACAGCCCTGGAACAAGGCAGTGACTTTGGTCTCTGGGTTCCTCAATAGACTATACAACAAAGGTGTGGTGAAAGAAGGTGTCTTCTAAGAAGTTCACATTACGGCCTGTAGTAAAAGAAAGTGGTGATATTGTTACAGCCACCAGTTTCTTCCCATTGTCTTCCTTGTCAAAAACATGCCCCCTCCAAAGGGATGGGATGCGTTTCAGTACAATTTGAGAATGTTCAGTAACTCAATATTATCTTCATTTCCCTTCTTGTTTCATGTTACTTTCTGATCCTTGAGTTCTCCCAAGTTCACAGCGGTCCATGACATTACGGTGACTCGCTAACTTTCCCATTATACTTACAGTCAATGGGAGAACAATAGATTGTGTTATTCTGTATCTTGCTTCCCTGTCACTCAGTGTTTTATCTCTGTTGATACCCCGGTACCAGACACAGAAACCAAAGTAGGTTGTCTTGTCTTCAGTGAATCTTGAATGCCTTTTGTTCAGAGAGGCGTTTTGTATTCATCAGTCAACTGAGGACTCATCCCGAAGAAGCCCTCAGTCAGCACACAGCCCCAAGAGAAAAAGGGATACTTGGTTTGTGAAATATTCATAGCAAAAGGTACCTCAATCATGTTCACCTTTTGGCCCCACGAGTCTGAAAGTATCACAACAGTCACAGGCGAATCTTGTAGACGTGAACATTTCCTAGATGAAACAATGTGCCATGTCTCATATCCACTTTTGATATTAAACCCATTCACACAGGCACATTTATCTTTCTACTCGATCTGCCAACACGGCTGTGTCAAACAGCTGTAATAAAAGTCCAAAGGTGAAATGATAGTGATCAAAGTTTAACCCAATTTCTTTCCCTTCTTCTCTGAAAGAGGAACTAGATAGCTTTTCTTCCCCACCCTCTCGCCCCCATGCACTGTATCTTTAAACGTCTCCCTCCTGGTGCTTAGAGACAGTCCTGAGGCCAAATTAAATGGCATGTTGTTTATGTTTCTGGAGAATAAAATCTTACCAGATCAATAAACGCATGTCCAAACAGAAAGTAACTGAAGAATATAATGACTGTTAATTGGATACAATCAGTTGATGACTACTCAGTGTCAAATTCAACCAGAAAACAGTCAACAGAATCCATGGCAATTCACAGAAATAGAGGGAAAATAAAAGACAAGAGGAAGAAACCATAAAACATCACTTTCAATGTGTCTTACACCCTCAGACTTCCTGATAAAATAAGAATTAAACACTCAGGATTCCAATCTCGATTTACAACAAACTACTCTCTTATAATTTGAAGTAAACTGTTTCATGTAGGTCTAGATTTCTGTGTCAAAGAGGACATCTTTCCATGGTAAAGAATACAGGTTAACTAAAAGAAGAAAAAAATGTAGCAAATGAACCCTGTGTTCATCATAGCTAATTTTTACTGGGCTGAGGTGGTAACTACTTTTATTTAGTGCCTATTGTATTGCACCAGATATCTCACATGCAAATGTAGGAAGGTTCAAAGGAAGTCCCAGAAAGTCATTCACAGATCTAACTTTCGTGTACACTATCAAATACTACTGTCTACAGGCAAAATATCCAAATAGACTTTGGCCAAGTCTATCCTCTGCACGGCAAGTCCTTAAGAAAGGGTTTGGTAGAACTTTCCAGTGCCTATGGAAAGGAAAAGCATTTACATGAAGAATGGCAAAGAGGGATCAACTTCAACAATTACTTGGCTAGATCCTAGTTGCTGCCTTGATTATGAGGTTAAGAACTATTCTAAGGCTGTGCCTAGACTCAGAAGAAAAATACAAAAAACTTCTGCAGTGAGCAAGGTATAGAACCACGATGGAAAACCAGGTAGGCTCTTGTCATTCTGAGTCATTTGACCCAAGTGCTCTTGGTTTCTGAATCTTTAAAATCTCAGAACACAAGAAACGCTGAAAAGGATTACAAAGCAGTTGACTTTGTTGGAAAATCGAGATACTAATTTCCTATTAGGCACCTAGACCTCTCAAGAGAGAAGGCCTCTGCCAATCTAATGAATAAATAAATACAAATAAAGCTTCACATTCAAGCCCAGGTGCCCCAGGGAGATAGTCTCTTGGAATTCAGTAATCAAGATGCCTGAAACTCTGTGCTAGACCCATCAGGGAGACTGGGCTGCAACTGTGCTCGGGCTCCTGGTGCCTATCAGAAGCAAATCTGGCCCCAAAGAAAGCAAATAATTAAGCAGGTCATTAGGAAGCCCGTAAAAGTACGGATGTGCAGCTACGCCCTGCCGTTAACTTCAAAAGGTGACCAAACGGCAGAGATTCTTAGCAGCAGAGGAAAAAGCAATGGAAAAAGTGAAGTCACATGACACCCAAGGGCTGCCCGAGTGGGAGTTTATTCCACAAAAATCTGCTTCAGCCCAAGCAGGCCAAGTGGCTTCCCCATCTGCTTGGTCTGTACTCTTAGAAGTCACCCAGGTCTAGGCTAACTATTGCAGAGGTGTGCTCTACCGCATAGCTATAGCAGGGGCTGGAGGCTCATAGGTTACCCCCAGGTGGCCAGTATACCTGGGAGTTCTAGAGCTTGCCCCTGCCCCGGCCTTAGCTGTGGCTGAACTGTGAAGCGTGCCTGTTCCTTTCCTTCCTCCAGGGCCCTTCCCACTTACATGCCCAGTGACCTCAAATTGTCCAGTGTCTTGTTTGGGCAGAAGAGGAGAAGCTATTAAACTCAATCAGACTTAAATCAAAATGACTCAAATATCCTGTACAGGTTCATTTGAAATTTCAGCAGTTCTGCAGAAAGAGGGCAATATTTAATGATAGAATTTTGGGTGAAGCGTGTCCTATGTGGGGGCAATGTCTTAGAGTCCTGCAAAGATTTCTTTGCTTATCCCCAAATCATATTTCCTATTCAGGCAAAGGTAAAGCCATTTCTATTCACCCTAAGGTAATACAGACCCACAGCTCCAAGTCAGTGCCAAATTCCTTAGGCTTAAAATGGACTCTCATGGCTGGAGCATATTGGTCCCAGGGCATTCTCTGGTCCCTCCCAATTCTAATCTGACCCCAACTAGTTTGGAGATGGTGAGAAAGAGTTTGAAATGCCGATAACGGAGAATTAATTTGGCTGGGGTAAGGTTACTCTAAGTGTTCATTTGGGAAAGTAGTCAGAATATTTTCATTAATTCTTCCTTCCTTCTGTCCGCCCTCCTGTCATCAATGGGAAATAACATTTCATTGGATACAGTTTTTCATTTTAAGAAGACCTGTGTTCTCTTGCGGAATTTATTTATCTAGCAGAGCCCTGATGTGATGTAATTTTGAGGAAGGACAACACTGAGTTGATGTAATTATTTCTTAATATTTAAAAGCTCCCTTGGTTAATGTGCTTTCAGGGACAAGCTGTTAAATCATTAGGGATGGTGTTTGTGGCCTTTTTCTAAGCAGCAGCTAATGTTGACTTGAGCCATTGGGCCTAGAGATCATCCTGACCTGAGCTTCCCATTACCATGCTGGGAATGGGCTGGACGCTGGCTAACAGGTCTTATTACTAAGCTATATTTGATGAATGTGATGATAGTTAAAATTTTCTACTTAAAAAAAGAAAAGTATAGGAAATTTCCCTCTCAAACTTTATGGTATGCTGTGGGAGCTGAGTAAAGGAAAGGAAAGTTCTGGAAGCAGGAATCTGCAAATGACTCAAGGGCCCCTTCAGCTGTGCCCATTTGTCTTGAGGAAATAAATGCACACTGAAAGAGAGAGCAGTCTGAGACAGAAGAACAGGATAAAAATCATTCTGTTGTGGTTCCAGAAAACAGAGCCAGGGGTAGGTAAGCCATGACGGACACAGTGAGAGGAGCTTCCGCTCCACTGAAGGATGCCTTGTCTAATAGGCAGGTATCTTAGTCAGCTCAGGCTGCCATAACAAAATACCATAGACTGAGTGGCTGAAATGACATTCTTTTTTTCCCTCAAAGTTCTAGGAATTTAAGGTACCAGTGTGTCAGGCCCTGGTAAGCACCCTCTTTTTGTCTTATAGATACCTACCTTGTCACTGTGTCGTCACATGCAGAAAAAAGGAAGCTCTGCTGTCTCTTCCTCTTCTTCTAAAGACATTAATCCCAGCTTTGGGGACTCCATCCTCATGACCTCCTCTAAACCTAATAACTTCTCAAAGGCCCCAACTCCTAAGACCATCACATAGTGGGTTAGGGTTTCAACATATGAATTTGGCAGGATAGGGGTGAAGGGAAACAAACGTTTAGTCCATCACAGCAGGACTACTAAAAACCAGAATGAGGCACTCCTGCAATAAGGAATTCCACATCATTGGTGGTGTTCGAGAAGAGGCAGAAAGACCACAGTTACAGCTCTCCTAGAAGAAATTCACATATTGAATAAGATGTTGAAGTGACTTGCTTCCACGTTCCCTTGCTAAGATGAGGCTCGTTTAATTATTCTGTGATTTAATGTGGAAGTGGAAAGATAGGAGCCAAGGATTTGGGGCAAGTTGTTGGTGGAAGGATCACTACCATGGATGACATTCATGGTCAGGAATATTGGTTAGGTTGGACAAATCTGTTGTTAGGAATGGGAATCACCTAGGAAGAAAAGAGCATAATTTCATATGTCTAAGTCACAACCTCACTGCGCTGTCCCATAAGTAGGACTCCTAGTCACTTGTAAGGAAAGAACAATTCTCCTTATGACTAACATGAATGAAGAATAGAAGAGCCACAAGCCTGGAAGTGATGGTATCCTTGTCATAAGTCATCGCTGTTTCTTAGCAGACATTAAACAATCTCATATTCTTCATTTTTTCTTTTATTTTTAAATCTAAGAGCATCAAAATTACTTAAAAACTTCAGTATCTACTATGGTGTGAGGTGATTGCAACCTTTATTACCGTTTTTATTTATTTAGCTTCTCGTTTTGATTAGAGTTGAGCTATTTCTTTCCACACCAGTGATATTGAACCTCAGTTGAACAGACATGGTAGTTTCATGAAATGCACATTGAAAGCCATCTGAGAAAAGAAGGCAAGTTCAGCTTGGCTTTCATTGCATGTGGCTCTTTTCTTTTTCAGGTTTGGGATCTCTGCAGCCTCAGCCTCCACTCCCTTGTTCTGAGGAGCTAAGGTGAAGTGCAGAGGGACTTTTGCTGAGCTGGACCTCTCTTCATCACCTGGCTTTTCTCTGTTGGAGTTGCTGTCATTTTGTCATCCTAGTGACATCTAAATGCAGCCCCATCTGCATGGACTGGTGACATTGACATGCTTACAATATTCTTCCGAGAGGTCAAATCATATTCAAGGGGAAAAAAAAGCAGCCTCACTCTTAAAGAAGTATGCACATACTCTCACATATGAAACACATTTTTAAAATTTCAGTTTATCTTCCCTTTTTCTCGTCTCTAAGACACAACTGCAATTCTATTTCCTTTTCCATGTAGTGTTTTCAATGAAATCTTGATTAAATTTATGATTACTTGGAGACATGTAAATGTATAGTAATATATATGTTGTAAATTAAACATATGTAAATACATATGAAGAAAGAAAAAAGAACAAAATGAAATTCAATAGGAATAACTTGTTTTGTAAAGAAAAAGAAAATGAGACGGGTAGGTGGATTAATGTGCACTTGGGATTTGTTAAGGCTATCATTGTATGAGATAGTCTTCTTTGAGCTGGTCCTTTGGGAAGAGAATGGAACAACTTGGAGAGAAGAGGTAGCTGGCTAAAGGTCAAATGGCACTGTCTTACCAAAAAGAAGGTGTACACAGAAGACAACTTCCCAGTAGATTACTTATCCCGAATTCAGTTTCCAAAAAAGGACAAGGTATGTGCTATTTGTATACTGTTATTTTTTTCAGTCATTGCCATGTCACAACCTGGGAATTTGATTAAAGAATAAGTAAAGGTATGGATGCTGCCCATGACAATGGTGTAAACTGTGAAGAAGGAACTGCTATGCCTCTTTAACATTTCTAAGAAGCATAAATAAGCAAGTGAATGTGAGAAACAAGCTATGTGTCAACTGTAGAGGAATCTCTAATGGAATTGAGTAAACCAGACAAGGGTCAAGGAAACACACTCAACTGAATTTAACTCAGTTTAACTGCTGCCACTCTACCTATTTGAATCACCTCCTACTGGAAAAAGTAAATCCAATAAACTTAGAAAAAGGGTGCTAAGAAATCCCATCTACTATTGCTGCTTTGTGAAGCAAAGTATAAATGCTATTATAGATTATTTGATGGTAAAGATTCTCAGTACCAGTAAGACCTCCAGGAACATTGATGAAAGAAAATGAACTTGACTTCCAATAGAGACACATCTTGCACTATCAGAGAAAATGTGAACACTCACCTTTCTGGCTGACAGATCTGCATCTCATTTTTAAGGTATAGACTTTTATGTTTGGGGATGACTTTTTTGACATTCATTAGATGTAAATCTTTATCGTGATAACTTAGGAAAAGAAGACATTTCTACAGCATTTGTAGAAATGTGATGCTTTTCCTCAGAAGATCCTAAGGACATTTCTTGATTATTAAAACTTCCATTTTAAAAACAGAATTGACCCTTGAAGGATACATGGGTTTGTCTGTTTTGGCCTGTGTCTCCCGGGATGCTTGGGGTGAGGGAGGCTACCAACCTTCTGTCACTGGTGCAATGTCTCCAGTTCATACTGAGTATCTAATGAAAGAACCGGGGATGTTTAGCCTGGAGATGACAGGATTCCAGGTGACATGGTGACTATATCTAAGTTTGTGGAAGGAACTGTGGAAGAAAACAGATAAGGGAGCTTTTTCTGAGTAACGACAACCTAACAGAAACTCTGCTAGGCATGGGACCGTATCTTCAGTCCTCACAATAACCTTATGAGACAGGTAATGTAAATAAGAAAACTAAAAATCAGAGTTTTAGTCTCTGCCTAGCTAGTAGTCAAGTGGCAAGGCCAGGATTGATTCTACATGGCTAAACATCCTCAAGTTCTTCCACAACCCAACATTATTCCATGTGGTCCATGGGTAAAACTAGGGCCAGTGGACAGAAATGACAAGGTAGTGGCTTTTTTTTTTTTTGATGGAGTTTCACTCTTGTTGCCCAGGCTGGAGTACAGTGGCATGATCTTGGCTCACTGCAACCTCCACGTCCCAGGTTCAAGTGCTTCTCCTGCCTCAGCCTCCCAAGTAGCTGGGATTACAGGTGCGTGTCACCATGCCTGGCTTATTTTTGTATTTTTAGTAGAGAAGGGGTTTCACCATGTTGGCCAGGCTGGTTTCAAACTCCTGACCTCAGGTGATCCACCTGCCTCGGCCTCTCAAAGGGCTGGGATTACAGGCGTGAGCCCCTACACCCAGCCAACAATGCAGTGGCTTTTATTCCACTCAATCTAAGAGGGAGCTTCTGCACTTCAGAGTGGTTCAGAGATGGCAGGGTCGGGGTGGCAGGGTTGTCTTTCTGGAGGCTGCTGGATGCTGACTCAGCATGAGTCATTGCTGACAGCAGATGTCCTCTGTCTGAGGAGTAGCAGAGGTATCAGGGACAAAATGACAGTGGGAGCAAAAAATGGGCTCTGTGGTTGAATAAGTTCTGAAAGTACCAAGTTGAAACAGGTCATTCCCTGGAGGATTTCTCTGAGACTTTCACATACTATTGTGATTTGTGAATCTATATCATGGGGGTCTACAAAATGGAGACCGGATCTGAACTTAAAACCCCTTTCTCCTGGAATATTTTCAGGGACCAACGCTCCAGAGAACACAATCAGGAAACATGGCTGTGGAGTGTGCCAAAACACCATATGAGAGTTAGGTCGGAGGACCTTCCAATCTCTGGCATTTCTTTCACTTATTTCATTCACTCATTAATTCACTGAACAAGAATGAATCCCACCTTAGCTTCCAGGGCCTCCTTTCTATTCTGAAAACACTCCAGGCACTCTCAGGCTTTTGCCTTGGCTGTTCCTGCTTCCCAAAAGGCTCTCTCCCCACATTTCTGTGTGGTTGATTTAGATTCCTACTGCAAGGCTTACTCGGTGTCACTTTCTCAGTGCAGCCTCCCTGCCATCTCCCCTGGGCATCTCTATCCCTCTTACCCAATTCTAATATCTTTTCCAGTAGTACTTGTCCCCTTCTAGCATACAATGTAATTAACTTTATGATTTTATTGTCGTCTATCTCCCCCAGTAGAACTTCAGATCTTTAAGGATAAGATCTTACTCCGTTTTATTTGCAGATGTGCCTCCAAGCATTTAAAATAGCTCTTGTGTAATAATAGATGCTCAATAAATAGCGATTGAATGAATGAGAGAAACACACGGGTTTCTATCCTCAGGGAGGTGTGATTCTGTGAACACTTGAGTGAACAGAAAATGTTTATTTGAGGGTTTATTTTACATATGCAGGCATACCTTGGAGACAGTTCAGGTTCACTTTCAGACCACTACAATAAGGCAAATATCACAATAAAGCAAGTCACATAAATTATTTGGTTTCCCAGTGCCTATAAAAGTTGTGTTTATATTATACTGTAGTCTACTAAGTATGCAACAGCATTATGTCTAAGAAACAATGTACACACCTTAATTTAAAATATTTTCTTCCTAAAAAAAGCTAATAATGATTTTCGGAGCCTTCAGTGAATCGGCACCTTTTTGCTGGTGGAGGGTCTTACCTCCACTTGATGGCTGCTGACTGATCAGGATGGTAGTTGCTGAAGGTTAGGGTGGCTGTGACAATATCTTAAAATAAGACAATAATGAAGGTTGCCACATCAATTGACTCAATCACAAAAGATTTCTCTGTAGCATGCAATGCTGTTTGATAACATATTAATTGCAGTATAATTTCTCTCAAAAATTAGAGTCAGTTCTCTCAAACCCTGCTGCTGCTTTGCCAACGAAGTTTATGTAACATTCTAAATCCTTTGTTGTCATTTCAACAATGTTTACGGCATCTTCACCAGGAGTAGGTTTCATCTCAAAAAACGACTTTCTTTACTCATCCATAAGAAGCAACTTCTTGTCCATTCAAATTTTATCATAAGATTGCAGAAATTCTGGCCCATCTTCAGGTTCCACTTCTATAATAATTCTGGTTTTCTTGCTGTTTCCACTACATCTGCAGTTACTTCCTCCACTGAAGTCTTAAATCCCTCAAAGTCATCCATGAAGGTTGGAATCAGCTTCTTCCAACTGCCGCTAAGGTGGATATTTTGACCTCATCCCTTGAATCACACATCAAAGTGTTCTTAATGGCATCCAGAATGGTTATTTCCAGAAGGATTTTAATTGACTTTGGCCAGATCCATCAGGGGAATCACTATCTATGGCCTCAGAAAATGTATTTCTCAAATAATGAGACTTGAAAGTCAAAATTATGCCTTGATTCATGGGCTGGACAATGAATGTTGTGTTAGCAGGCATGAAAACAACATTCATCTCCTTGTACATCTTCATCAGAGCTCTTGAATAACCAGGTGCATCGTTAATAAGCAGCAACATTTTGAGAGAAATCTTTTTTCTGAGCAGGAGGTCTCAACAGTGGGCCTAAAATATTCAGTAAACTGGCTGGGTGTGGTAGCTCATGCCTGTAATGCCAGCACTTTGGGAGGCCGAGGTGGGCGGACCATGAGGTCAGGAGATCAAGACTGTCCTGGCTAACATGGTAAAACCCCATCTCTACTAAAAATACAAAAAATTAGCTGGGCGTGGTGGCTCGTGCCTGTAGTTCCAGCTACTTGGGAGGCTGAGGTAGGAGAATGGTGTGAACCTGGGAGACAGAGCTTGCAGTGAGCGGAGACTGTGACACTGCACTACAGCCTGGGCGACAGAGTGAGACTCCTCAAAAAAAAAAAAAAAAAGAAAAAAGAAAGAAAGAAAGAAAAAAATCAGTAAACCATGCTGTAAACATATGCTGTCATCCAGGCTTTGTTGTTCCATTGATAGAGCATAGGTGGAGTAGATGTAGCCTAATTCTTAAGGGGCCTACAGTTGCTGGAATGATCATTAAGCATTGACTCCCACTTCAAGTCACCAGCTGCATTAGCCTCTAACAAGAGAGTCAGCCTGTCCTTTGAAGCTTTGAAGCCAGGCATTGACTTCTCCTCTCTAGTTACAAAAGTCCTAGTTGGTGTTTTCTTCCAATAGAAGGATGTTTCATCTACATTGAAAATCTGTTGTTTAGTGTAGCCACTTTGGTCAATGATCTTAGCTAGATCTAGAGAATTTGCTGTAGCTTCTACACCAGCACTTGCTGCTTCACCTTGAACTTTCATGTTACAGAGGCAGCTTCGTTCCTTAAGTTTCATGAACCAACATCTGCTAGCTTACAGTCACTTGTCTTAGACTTCATAGAATTTAAGAAACCTAGTGCCATGCTCTGGAGTAAGCTTTTGCTTAAGGAAATGTTGTAGTTAGTTTGATCCTCTGTTAAGACCACTGATACTTTCTCCCTATCAGCAATGAGGTGGTTTTACTTTCTTATCACTCCTGTATTCACTGGAGTAGCACTTTTAATTTCCTTTAAGGACTTTTCCTTGCATTCACAACTTCTCTGTTTGGCACAAGAGACCTAGCTTTTGGCCTGTTTTAGCTTTCAATATGCCTCCCTCACTAAACTTAATTATTTCTAGCTTTTGCTTTAAAGTGAGAGACATGCAATTCTTCCTGCACTTGAACACTTACAGGCCACTGTAGGGTTATTTATTGGCCTAGTTTCTACATAAAATGTCTCATGGAATAGAGAGGCTTGAGGAGACAGAAATGAGGGATGGGCTAGTCAGTGGAGCAGTCAGCACACACACAACATTTAGTAATTAAGTTTGCCATCTTATATGGGTGATGACGCCCCATCCCCAAAATTACTATAGTAACACCGAAGATCACTGATTACAGATCACCATACCAGATATAACGATAATTTAAAAGTTTGGGGTTTTGTGAGAATTACCAAAATGAGACCCAGAGACACAATGTGAGCACATGCTGTTGGGAAAATGGCACCAACAAACTTGCTTGACGCAGGGTTTTCACAAACCTTCCATTGATAAAAAATGCAATTATTTATGAAGCATAATAAAGTAAAGTACAATAAAACAAAGTGCATGTATATTCTAGTTTGCCAAACTTTACTACATATGCCCTCACAAATAGTTGATTTTCAAGAAACTAAACATATGTACAGTATCTTCCATATTAAGAGGATACTCATTGCAATATAACGCTTTCATTTGTTTGCATTATGATGATTCAGAAGGCACTGGGGGATCCTTTCAAGAATAAGGCAGTGATCCATACATCAGAGATCATGGTACAGTAATGCTGGAAATAGACAGCATAAACAAGATGAATCTGAATCTACTGTCACCCTATCACATTCTCTGGAAGTTATTTTTCTAAACCAATTGTGATTACCAGAATCTTCCCTTGCCATTTCTATCTGGCTTAATGAAAGTAGAGCTGAGAATAGTTGTGAAATTTTCACTGCTGGATTGTCTAGAATATAATTGTGTTATAGATATTGGTGTGCAAAGGGCATAAATACACAACGACCAGCCTCTCACCTCTCTCTATCCACCATGACCACCATCACTTCCATCCTCTACTTTTACCCTTTGATTTCTTATCCTTGCAGTTGAGAAGACTTGGAGGGCCTGGCTACTGGAAGATTGCAATAATGTGGAATCAGGCAAGTTGCTGCCTAGGGCAGTAGTAAACTGAGGCTTGGAGTGGGTATGAAGCAAGCCTGAGGAGGAGGAGGGTCTCAACCAGCAAAGTAATACTGGCAGTTGACTCAACAAATCAGTGGAAAGATGTGGTCAATAATCTAAGGAAGAAGACTAGTTCCTGGGGACATCAGGAACAGGTAGAAAGATACACCTCAGGTAGGGTGGGGAGAGAAGTGTCAAAATTATTACTCTTATAAGAGCATCAGTCTTATTCATTGCTGCATACCTGGCCTTGCAATGGTCCCTGGGTTAAGACATAGAGCTTGGCTGAATTGGAAGAAGATACAGAAAACCATGAGGAATGAACGTCTTTCTGACATATCAAAGTGCTACAAGGGGTTGGTTGATAAATATGGAAGTGGGAACCCTACAAAATAAAGTTGCAGATGCTTCCCAAATAACTAGGGGACTAAGTTTACAAATGACTACATCAATACACAAACACCATTAGCAGAAGGTTAATTCTGATAGGTGAGTTTGAATTATAATATGTACTCCAACCACCAACACCAGTATCACCATTGCTACCAACACTTTCCAGGAGTCAGGGCCTGAACTCATTTATTTTTGTGTATTTATTTAATTCATTATTGATGTAATCTTTGTAATAGTTCTATGATATAAATGTTACCATCCTCATTTTACACACAAGAAAAATGAAGCTCAGAGATATCATCTCTCATCCCAGGGCAACAAACTGGTAAGTGGCTGGTCTAGAATTCAAACCCAGCTTCCACTGAGGCCAGAAAGTGGCATCTCATAGGAAATGGGGTTTATTTTCATGGACAAAAATAGGATTCCTATGAACAAGGACAACTCCGGATTTAAAGAAACTTTAAACAAAACAAAATAGTCCCCGTGCCTGATCTTCCCAGCTGGCCTCTTCTCAGCTTGGTTTGTGGTTATTTATAGCACTCTACTTACAACTCCAGAGCCACTGGCAATCTTGAGCATGTTATTTAATCTTCCTGAGCCTTAATTTCCTCTTCTGCTAGAATGAGGCAATTACATTTAACACTCTGATATTTTTCACCTTTAATACTGATTTTATTCAACATCTGTATCTGCTCTGCATGGGGCATTTTAGACTCTACTAAAGATACAGAATCGAACGTGGCAGGGCTTGCAACCTCCATGCTTCTCACCAGGACATGGGCTTTTCCAGAGCACACAGTATGTCATTTATCTCTGCACCTCTGCCCAGCCCATCCCCATGCCTACTTCACTGCCCAGGTATTATAGAGGCTCAATGAATGTTCATCAAAATTACATGAAAGAAAGGAGCTTCTCATGATAAGTAGCACAAAGCAGAATGTGGCAAAGATCTTAGAAACAATGCAGTATAATGGGATACGCTGTAGGAAAAGGACATTAATAACCATCTGGAATGATCAGGAGTTGTCTTCCAGGAGGATTAATGAAGGAGTTGGCTTCTGACCTTAAAGGAAAGGAAGAGCCTCGATGGGCAGAAATGGGGTAGCATAAAAAATTCTGGAGACAGGAAAGTTCCCTGTCATCCAGTATTTCTGCTAAGTTGGGTGTGTAAGAGAATGTGGCAGCACACAAGATCAGAACGAGGGGGTTGAATTATTAAGAACCTTAAGTTTTTGTGTTTTAGACTTTAGACTGCTCTGTAGGAAATAAGAAGCCACTGAGGGTTTTTAACACAAGGGTGGTATAAACAGTTATGTCATATCGAAATTCAACCACTGAGCATTGTGTGAGATACCTACATATATATTCTTTTATTTAATCTTATTTAATTATTGACTCCAAACAACTTTGTAAATTAGTTTTATTGTATGTTAATTACATCTCAATAAAGATATGTAATAAAACACCTCTATTTTTGAGATAAAGTAGTATACAATTTCTTAGGAAAAAAAAAACAAAAAACAGTCTTCTAAAGCTTCACTTTAACTTTTGTGAGATGCCCTTCTTTACCCTCAAGAAATTGAGAAAAAAGAAAGGAAAGAAAAGAGGGAGAGAGGGAGAAGTGAAGGAAAAGGAGGGAGGGAAAAGGAAAGAAAAAAGAAAGGAAGAAAAGAAGGAAGAAAGGAATGAAAGAAGGAAAGAAGGAAGATGGGCTTCACATGTTCAAGATTCCATGTCCTCTTTTTTGGTAGTATGGGAAGAAACTGTGGCAGAGAGAAAGCCAACTACTGTCTGAGTTAGTCTCAGGTCAGATGCACTATTACTGAGCTTCAGGATTGTAAGCAAAAGTCTGTTTCTTTCCATAGCCATCTCCTCAACACAGTGTATGAAAAAAGTTTTTTTAGGTGTCTTGATTTAATTTAGCAGTTTCTTAAATTCTGTGTATTCTATGCGCCCGAGCAGCCTATGAATTTTTTTTTTCTTCAGGTGGGAATTCCGGGATTGACAGTGCTGTTGTTAAAGCCCTTTTATAGACAGTTCATTTAGGAAGACTGGTTCCCATTGGACACACCTTGAGGAGTTAGTTGCGCGTGTTAAAGAGATTTATTCCAGACAAATTGGCTTATAAATATGAACCAACTCGTGTAAGGTGATCCACAGAGCAAGCCTTGAGGGAACTATTCTTTCTACTTTAGGGACTGGCTTCTGTGAAAGACCTGATAGGTAGCTCCTCTTCCTATGCCTGGCCCTGGATATTTAGCTCCAACTGAATGTGGGGAGCTAAATTCCTCTTACTTAACACAGCAGTCCCGAAGGGCTTGTAAACCCATCATTGGACAGTTGAGTTGCGGAGGTTAAGAAAACTGACATGAAGAGAGGCTTTATAATTCTGTAAGCATTTTTTATTGGCTAAAGATGTTGGCCGGGCGCAGTGGCTCAAGTCTGTAATCCCAACACTTTGGGAGGCCGAGGTGAACAGATCAAGAGGTCAAGAGATAGAGAAAACCCTGGCCAACATGATGAAACCCCGTCTCTACTAAAAATGCAAAAATTTGCTGGGTGTGGTGGCACGTGCCTGTAGTCCCAGCTACTTGGGAGGCTGAGGCAGGAGAATCGCTTGAACCTGGGAGGCAGAGGTTGCAGTGAGCCGAGATCACACCACTACACTCCAGCCTGGGCAACAGAGTGAGGATCTGTCTCCCGCTGTTACCCAGGCTGGAGTGCAATGGCATGATCTCAGCTGAAGATGTCTTAAATCACCATTATTTTAGTCATCTCTCCCTTGTCTTGATGCCCACCAAGGATAACTGACGAGATGGAGCCAACCCAGCCTGTTGAGTCACCCTGGGCTTCATCCTTCAGCTTTGCGTTAAAGAACTTCTAGGAAACACATGAAGATGAGAAAGTCGTAGTCAGGTTAACATGAAATAAAAAATAAAAAGCCACTCAAGGACGTTAATTTCCATCCTAATGCAAGCCTCTCATTTCAAGTGCATCGTTTAAAGTGTCTTGAAACACTGCAAATTTCCGTTTTTGTCTGAAAATTTTATTTACTGTTAGTTTCTTTCTGCTATTAACATTAAAAACCTTTAGAAAACTCCCAAAAGCTGTGTTCTTCAGGGGAAGGAGGGTGGAGAATCTGTTCTGTGGTGCTTATTGGAGATAGAGCGATAGATGGCCTTGGAAGTGGGGGAGCAGGGACCTAATCTGTATGAGTGGAGTGGGGGTGGTGGGGGGAGGCTGCCGCCAGCAAGCTCGTCTCTGGGAGTCCATAGCAAAGGACGCCCAGATCACTATGGTTTCCTACTCTCCTCATAGTGATTAGCACTTCTCACCATCAAATCCCTGAATCTGAAGTTTTTCATAGATTGTATGAGCCTAAATCTCACCCAACCACTGCTCTCGGAGCAGGAAGCTAGGACTAGAGAGACCTGAGATGCCTATTAAACTGCTAAAACTCACACAGAGTTTAAGGTCTTTAGAGCAAATATATCTTGCTTCTTGGTTTTATACAGAATTAGAACACGTGGATGCCATACTCAAGGACTGTCAAGGAAAACCAGACAGCAGAGGCAGTGATGTGAGTTCCAATTCCATGTCTTCAGGACAGACAGCTTCCCCAGTGTGTCTAGCTGACATGTATCCTTTGCTACTTGAGTCCTTTGCAGCACCTTCTGCTCTGCAGTATTCCTGCCTGCCCTGTCTACAACTCCAGGAGGCTGTAGAATTCTTTCTTGGAGCAGGGACAACCTGAGGGGCTTGGGGGAAGCCTAAATGACCAACGAGAGCAGTAAACCTGTCGGAATGAGGGCAGAAAGGGCCAACTTGCTGGGCATCATTCAACTGAGAAAAAGCTGTGTGGATGTCCTTTTCTCTGTTCTGACTGGGAAATGGATACGGTGGGTATAGCAAGGAGAGTTAGAATCATAGGTGATTAAAGGAGAAGCAGATATGCTTTCTTGGGTCCAACTGGTTGTTGGTAAGGACTTAGAATGGTTTATATTGTGGATCCCAACACATAGGCTTTGGAATCAGCCAGAATGCCAGTTCCTCCACTCACCTCCCTGAAGCTCCATCTTCTTATCTGTAAAATCCATGTCACTAATTATTCACTGAATGGTTATTCAGGACCAAGCACTATTATAAGGGCTTTACATGCATTAACTCATGTAATCCTCATATGCACCTTACGACGTAGACTAGAATCTGTGAGCTTCATTCTCCAGATGAAGACATGAAGGCACAGAAAGGCTGAGAAACTTATTCCAAGTCACAAGGCTAATAGATGACAGAGCAAGGATTTGGATCCAGGGAGTCCAGCTTCAGAGTCCATGCTGTGGACACGACTTTACCTTGTTTCTGCAAGATTGAATGAGACAGCAAACTCAGTTTCTCCATGAGTAATAATTCTTATTACTCCAAGTTATTAACATTGAGCCATGATACAGTTTGGCTGTGTCTCCACCCAAATCTCATCTTGAATTTTAGTTCCCATAATCTCCACGTGTCATGGGAGGGAGCCAGTGGGAAGTGATTGAATCATGGGGGCAGTTACCCCCATGCTATCCTCGTGATAGTGAGTGAGTTCTTATAAGATCTGATGGTTTTATAAGGGGCTTTTTTCCCTTTGCTTGGCACTTCTTTCTCCTGCCACCTTGTGAAGAATGATGTGTTTACTTCCCCTTCCACCATGATTGTAAGTTTCCTGAGGCCTTCTCAGCCATGTGGAACTGTGAGTCAATTAAACCTTTTTCTCAGTTTCTTCAACACAGTGTGAGAATGGACTAATACAAGCCACTACCTGTTGAGCATAGTTAATAAACAAAACAAACTAGAAATTCATGTAATCATTGGCTTCTATCCCAGTGGACTCCAAACATTTTAGTTATGCACCCCAAGTTGTAAAACATTCCGGAACATATATTTGTGTATGGATTAGAAAAATGTCCTATTGTGCATATGACCGTTATGAAACATGTAGAACTTAGAAACTGAAATTGAAAACAAATTTAAAAATAGGAGTTCAGTATAGATCTACCTTGGAAACATAGTGGGTTTGTTTCCAGATCACCTCAATAAAGCAAGTATCATAATAAAGTGAGTCCCACCAATTTTCTGGATTAGGCTTTGACTTTAAGGGAATGTTGTGGCTGGTTTGATCTTTTATCCAGACCACTCTAACTTTCTCCCTATCAGCAAAAGGCTGTTTTGCTTTCTTATCAGTCCTGTGTTCACTGGAGTAGCACTTTTAATTTCCCTCAAGAACTTTTCCTTTGCATTCACAACTTCTGTAACTGGCGCAAGAGGCCTAGCTTTTAGCCAGTCTCAGCTTTCCACATGCCTTCCTCACTGAGTTTAATCATTTCTAGCTTTTGATTTAGAGTAAGAGATGTGACTCTTCCTTTTACTTGAAACTTTAGAAGCCATTGTAGGGTTATTATTTGGCCTAATTTCAGTATGGTTGTGCCTCAGGGAATGGGGAACCAGAGGAGACAGAAAGAGACAGGGAAACAGTCGGTTGGTGGAGCAGTCAGAACACACAACATTTATTGATTATGTTTGCTGTCTTATATGGGTGCAATTCATGGTACCTCAAAACAACTACAATAGTAACCTCAAAGATCCCTGACCACAGATCATCATAACAGATATAATAATAATAATAAAGTGTGAAATATTGGTAGAACTACCAAAATGTGAGACAGAGATACAGAGTGAGCATGTGATATTAGAAAAACATGGCATCCACAGATTTGCTGTATGCAGAGTTGCCATAAATCTTCAATTTGTAAAAACATGCAATATCTGCAAAGCACAATAAAACAATGGCATGCCTATAATTATCCCTGCTCTTCAGGGGCATGGATTGCTCACCCTATTTTGAAGACTACCAACAAGCTCACATTTTCCATTTTGCCCTTAAGAGTGGAAGAGTCAGTCCTGACCATCTGAGGACTCCGGCCTCGGCACACTGACTTCTGATTCTTTCAGCCCAGGTTACAATCCAGTGGTCAGGTGGCACAGAGCAGCCCCTCATGGGGTACCTGGGCCAGTCGTGGGTACATCTGTGAACCCAGCAATCAGCAATCTCAACCCCTCTGATGTTATTCTCCCTTATCACCAGCCCCCTGTTCCCGGACCTTCTCAAATGCCCGATGGTGACTGATCCCTCTCTCTCCTTCCCAGTGCTCTGAACAAAAATATTGAGTGTCCTTCTCCTTCCTGTACTTAAGTCGCTTACAGATCTATCTGTCTTCCAAGACTTATCTCCATTTAAACTTTCAAAGGCTCATTTTCCTCAACAGTCAAATGAGGATGTTAATTTTCTGTGTATCCAAGTGCTGTGAAGTTGAAGTGGGGAACCCTTGCGACCATGCCTCGCATACTACCTAGAGCGCACCAGGCACACAACAGGGCTCCTACGTGGCCAGGAAGTCTGGATCTAGAAGGGAAAACTCTGTTCTCCCTCACAGGGTATTAAATGGAAAGACATGTTACCCTGAAATGATACCATAGCCTGCTAAACCCTATCCTAGCCTAATGGCACTGAGCTGACTGCTAACGGCTGGAGGCTGCTCCCCCAAGAGACTCTGTGAGTGGTACCAAGACGGGGATGCTGCCTTTGGCTTCATCATTTGAAGATGGGACCCTGGCAGTGTCTCCCTCTAGCTTAATCTCCCAAACCCCAACGCACACACAGGCATCGGCTCCCCTCCTCCCAGGTCTCCTTCCGCCCCTGGACCTCCCTGACCATTCAGGAGGCAGGGCCATTCCCAGGCCAGAGAAGGAAGGCGGGGGAAGGCTGCCCCACTGGGCTGAAGGGCAGCTGTTTATATTATAATTAAGGTTTTACAGCATAAACTGAAATGTAGCTTGACTATTCCTACAAGGCACTGGAGGTAATTACCACTGCTAGAGGCATTCTCCACTGCCAATTATTTCCCTTCCTAATTGAATAACTTAGGCCACATTGTGGAGGACCAGCAAAAGGAAGGAGGTGCTTTCAAATATGGACACTCCTTCAGAGGGCTCAGAACAGCGCGAAGCTTAACACACTGTCAGTCCAATCCTGTCTGAGAGTTCTTTCCTAGGGGTGTAGCATAGAGGATAGGAATGTTAGTCCCAGAGTTCTACCATTTACTAGTTCGGGCAGATCAAACTCCCTGCATCTATTTCCTCTTCTATAAAATGGGAATAATTGAAGTTCAGGCAGACTGCATTTTATTACACATTACTACGTTTTGCAGATACTACAGGTTTTTTACAAATTGAAGGTTTGTGTAACCCTGGATCAAGCAAGTCTGTTGGTGCCATTTTTCAAACAGCATGTGTCTCTAGGTCCTATTTCTCACAATACCTGTGTTATTCTCACAATATCTCAAACTTTTTCACGATTACTGTGTCTGTTATGGCGATCTATGACCGGGGATCTTTGATCTTATTATTGTAATTGTTTTGGGGCACCATGAACTGCACGAACATACGACAGCAAACTTAATAAATAAATGTGTGTGTTCTGCCTGCTCCACTGACTTGCTGTTTTCCCGTCTCTCTCGCTCTCTCTCTCGTTCTGGGGCTCCCTATTCCCTGAGACACAATAAGACCAGTTAATAACCCTACAATAGCTTCCAAGTGTTCAAGTGAAAGGAATAGTCACACATTTTCCACGTTAAATCCAAGGCTAGAGATGATTAAGCTCAGTGAGGAAGGCAAGTCAAAAGCTTAGATAGGCCAAAAGCTAGGCAGGCCTCTTGTGCCGAACAGTTAGCCAAGTTATGAATGCAAAGGAAAAGTTCTTGAAGGAAATTAAAAGTGCTACTCCAGTGAACACAGGAATGATAAGAAAGCAAAACAGCCCTATTGCTGATAGGGAGAAAGTGTTAGCGGTCTGGATAAAAGATCAAACCAGCCACAAAATTCCCTTAAGCCAAAGCCTAATCCAAAAACTTCGTGCGACCCGTTTTATTGCGATATTAGCTTTATTGCAGTGGTCTGGAACCAAACCCACTATATTTCCAAGGTATGCCTGTATAGACTTCACGGCATTATTGTGAGAATCAAATGAAATAATAATCATTCTGGCACATAGAGAACATTCAATAATTCTGGCTTAAGGAGGTGGATCCAACAGAGGGTATGACCATGGAGGTGCAGGCATTTTTCTCTTCCCTGCACAGGTGGACGAAACTGAGGCAGAAGTCACACTTCAGTCCCACATGCAACAGCTTGGTCTGGGAGTACCAGCAGCAGATAGAAAGCATGCCTCCCTGGCTTAAAAACAAGAAATTCCTTTGAGTTACAGAAGAAATGGCCCCTCCCAAGAAAGTTGGGCAGATATTCAAGATATCCAGTCTCTGGGAGTGTTTGTTAGTCCCTTTGCCTCCTCTGTATCCATACAAGGTGGCTGGCATTGTGCACAGGCTTGTGGTGGCTTCCTCAGCCCCAGGGAAACCCATGATTGATACCACATACATTTGTTGAGGGCTTTCAACTCTTTCAGCTTTATTCTACTCTCATCTCTTTCACACCTCACAACCACCTGGAAAATAAAAGTATCCTTCCTGGTTTACAAATGAAAAAAAATAGAGACTGAGAGAGATTAAATAACTCACATAAGCTCAATCAAGGACTGAAACACAGCTCTCTGCCTCCAATCTTTCCCACTGCTCCTCCACAGGAAGGAAGTCCATTCAGCTTTCAGGGTTCACCACATACTCCCTTCCCAAAGCCCAACTCTTTTGGTATTGAAATTATATAGTGCGTTTAAAACATCACAGAAGACAGAGACCGTGAATTCTCCCACTTTAGCGTGTATACAAGTCTCTTAGGGAATGTGTTTACAAACGAAAATTCCAGGGCCACACTCCCAGAAATTCTGACTCCCTGCATCTAAGATGGGGCCCAGGAATCTGTAGGTTAACAAGGTCCCCAGGTTTTTCTAATTTCAATAGTTCAATGAGACAGCAACAGAGGCCTATGAAAGACCACTGATGGGACATCAGTGAGTTGACTTAATCTTTCTGAACATTCATTTCCTTCTATGCAGAGGAAGATAATATTTACCTCTGCGAGGTTTTGTGAAAATTAAATGAGATAATGCATGTAAAGTGTTGTGCACCGTGCTTGGCACATAGAACGTGCTCTGGTGACATCAGTCCTTGTTAGCACGACTGCTGCTGTCATGAATATTACCGAAATACCACCAAGCCTTGTGTTACTCAAGGGATAAATTATTATAAGCTTGAGACCTTAACATTTGGAGTCACTAAATCTACAGAAAATTGGGATGTAAAAGAAACATAAATAGAATTTGATAAATTTAAGTCATTTTTTAATAAGATGGACTCATTTATCCTCATTTAACTGCCTTGGGGTGGGGGTGTTGGCAGCTGTTTGGACAAACAGGAGTTTGTTGTTTAATTAGCAGACACTGATTAATGGCAGGAAAGGGGAGCAACTGGTAGATATGCCGGGGATGCTTCTTGAGAACTGGCTTTAAATTAATGTGATCTGCACAAAAATTCAATAGCAGACAGCACTGAGATAGAGAAGAATGTATAGACCCCATCCGCAGCCACGAACAGCTTCCTCCTAGTTATCCTCCATTCCCCTAGGACTCTGGGGACATCTCTGAGTGCAAGGGCATCCTGGGACCCCAGGCTACCTCTATAGGTCGGAAGTCTGGGTGAAGAGGAGCTCTGCCTTCTTATTAGGGAAAGCTGGCCCGGAGGCTGCCCTAGGACTGCTTCTCCTGGGGAAAAAAAAAAACAAGAAGGAAGAAATTTCAGAAGAAAGTAAGACAAATTGAGCTAAGTGAATGACTTACAGACTGTCAGTGGTGGGAACCCCGCACTCCACACATACACACACTTTGAATTTGGCAAAAAGCCCAGGTGAGGTATGAAGTGACTGTCAGCCAGGACTACCCACAGGCTGGCCTGAGGCTGGTGGCCTGAGCTTTATCAGAGAGCCTCTAGAAATCTGCATTTCACCCAGGCCACCTCCATCTCTTAGTGAGGCCAAGTAGGCACACACACACAAAAACCAAACAATTTCGGATTGGAGAAGGTCCAGAAATACTCCTGGGTATATTTTGACATCTCAGGAAGTAGGTTCTGAGAGAGCAACCCCAGTATTTCCACACCTGATAGGGCAGGGGCAGGTGGCCATCAGTACTTGACATCAGGCGAGTCATGCTTCAGCCCTTCCTTTGGAAATCTGAGGCCCAAAACACATTTTATGGATGAGAGCCAGCCACTCCGCAGAGTTGTCTCTTGTTTAAGCTGTGCAGTGAACTACCTACATAGTGTGAATTGAGAGACCCGGAAAGTCTCATCCCCCAAAAACACCCGCTCCCCAAGCATTTCTGTCTCCAAATGTGTCTGTCCCTTCCTACTACAACATATCCAGGCCGTAACTTTCCTCTCTGATCCAAGTTCCTAAGGTGATGCAAGAGCAGGAGGGATACTCCAAGGAGAAGAGGCTACAACAGTAGCAGGTGAGGCAGACACGGGTCAGTCCCGCTCTTGCTTTCTCCAGAACCCCATCCCCTGCCTTCATTTTCTGTCCTACTCTGCTATTCTCCATGACCTTCATTTGTCTCTGTCACCTGCTCCCTGTGCCTTTCCCATCTCTATGTCCATCCTATGCCAGGTCGATGCTGGATACACAGTAGGCTCAATCCATGCCTGAGGAATGACTAAGCAATGAATGAACAGAGAGGCGTGGAAGAATGTTCAGGGTGAGGGCTGCAGGCACATCCATGCCAGCCCTCCTTTACCCCCAGGGCAAGCCCAGAAGGAAGCAGACACTGGAGAGAAAGGCCTGGCTGTTAATCTTTTACCCAAAGCTCAGCTCCACAGTAACGCTCTTTGTGCTGCCCCTGCTAACTGGGGGCAGAAAATGTGGAAACATCACATATTTGCCTGTAAATCTGCTGCTTTTTATGTAAAAACATTCATGACTGGCTTCATGTTTTAGTCCTTACTTTCTCTCCCTCCTCCTGTATCCATTTTTATAACCCCCTGTTCTCACATGTCCAAACAACGTAACTAATCACTCTGTCACCTTGATCCCCTGCAAAGGTTCCTTTTCCACTCTTTCCCCCCAACCCGCCTTCACCATCTCCTTCTTTTCCAGCTCTTCCCTCCAGGGCAGCAGACTCTTTCATCCATAGTCACCAGGGCACACAGATCTCGTTTTCTTTATGATTCATCTTCCAAGAGGAGAAATGACCAGGATCAAGAAATGCATATGTGACATTGCTGGGGAAATGTGGCTTCAGACAAGACAGGAGTTGGCAGAAATGGAGGTTACTCACTTCACTCAAAGTGAGGAGCTGGGAGAGGTTGCCTTGGATGGGGAGTTTTATTGGTTTTCATATTTATCACTGCAGAGTGCTATTAATGAATTGCCATCCTCCAAAATCAAACCATCAAGGTTGCATTTGGGCAATGAAGAACCGCTGGTTGCAGAAAGTGCCCCTGTTGGTCTGACAGTTTCTCATGATCAGGAAGTGTCACTGGGTGATCTGGATACCAATGTCCTGTGAGCCCCTCAGTGCTCTCCTCTGATTGCTCAGGAGCTTTGATACACTACACTTTGTCTGTCCTTCTGGAAGCCCTTTCTTTATTTGGTTTCCAGAGACCACAAACTTCTGGTTTTCTTTCTACATCGCAGGACATTCTTTTGCCAGGTCTTCCTCTTCTTCCTAATCTCTAACACTCTGAGTAATGTAGGGCTCAGACCTTGGACCTCTTCTCTATCTATTCCACCTGGCTTTGTCATCTCTCCCCTTCATGGATTTAAATATCAGGTTGATTCATAAGAAACATCTGATGATCAATCTTTTTCACCTGTAAAAAAAATGACACGTTCAATGGTCCTACCTAATACTATATAGCATAACTCCCAAATCTTTATCTCTGTCCCCTGACCTCTCTTTGAACTTCAGACTCTTATCCAGCTGCCTACTTAGACACCTCCACTCAGTTGTCTAATTGGTATGTCCAGATCAACCAAAGCAGTTCAGAGTAGGACTCTAGACTTCCCTGCCAAGTCTGTTCCTCTCCCAATCTTCCCCATCTCAGTGAAGGACAACTCCACTCCTCTGGTTGCTCAGATCAAGAACCTAATAGTCATCCTGGCTTCTTCTCTTTCTCCCACATGTTACAGAAGTAAGTTCTTTTAGCTCTAACCTCACGTCTTACATCTTTGCTCTTATCAACCTAGGCCAAATTTCCTGGGGTTGTTTCCTAGATTAGTGTGATGATATCCTAAACTGGTTTCTGCTTCTGCTTCTACCCTTGGACATTCTATAATCTACTATCTTTACAGCAGTCAGAGTGAACACTCTGAAGCATACATCACATTGTGCCATTCTCTCCAGTCCAAATACTCCAATGTCTTCCAATAATGCTCAGAATAAAATCTAAACTCCTTACCCTGCCTATTTCCCAGCCCCTGCCCGTGTCTCTAATCTTCATCTCCTTTGCCTGCTTCACTCAGCTGTAACTCTTGCTCCTTCCCACTTCATCTGCCTCTGACACTCTCATTCCACTCATTCAAGTGTGTTCAGTATCACCTCCTCTGGAAAAGCTTTCATAGACCATCCCATTATCAGTAATAGTTATCCCTTCATCCTGCCTTCTTTAATATGCTGATCACATGATAGTATATGATAGGATGATTTGTTTATGTGTTTATTATCTACCTACCAACTAGAACCTAAGTTCTCTAAGGGCAAATATTGTTGTCTCTTTCAGTGTCTTTTCCTAGTGCCTGGCACCTGATAGATGCTCAGCAAATGTTTAAGTGAATGAATGAATTGATGAATGAGTGTGCCAGGCCCCCAGCTCTGTATCCTGTAGAGCTCAATACATAGTTGATGCTTGAGAATCTTGAGCCAGAAGAACTTTGAGCCAACAGTCTAATAATGATGTGGGATTAGGATTGTACTGCAATGTGAGTTTGTAGTTTTTAGAATACTTCCTTATATATGATAACCACTACCTCCTCTTTCCAACAGGCTGGAGGATCCCAAGGAAGTCACTTCTCCCTTTCCATTTTCTCCATCCAAAACATTTAAGTTTTTTTTCTTTATGCAGTGACCATGACATCCTTGGTGTTGGCTATCACAACCATACACACACACCACACCACGTCACACCAATAATGATAAAAATAATAGCAAACTTTCAATAAGATCTTGCATTGAACCAAGCACTGTTCTAAACTTTTTACATATATTATCTCATTAGGATGGCTTAATAATCCTATAAGTGGGTGCAGATTGGATTTCCACATTCAGGTGAGGAAACTGACTCACAAAAGGGACTAAATAACTTTCCAAAGTTTACACAGCCAGTAAGAGAACAGGCCAAATGTTTCTGAGGTTTTCAGTTTGGGATAAGGTCTCTAGTGATGCTATCCACAGAAAGTCCCACTCTCCCACTGTCTCTCTTGTCCAGATTGCTCAAAGCTCTGAAAATCCCATAAAGACAAGGGCAATGAACATTAAGGGGTTCCTGTGTTATGGGGAGAAAGACCCTAGGTCCTCATATCCACCAAGGCGATGTGCTTTCACCCAAAGTATGACCAAGGCAGTGACACAATAGGGCCCTTTTCCATCATTTACCCTCTAAGGGTGCTCTGTGTCACTCAGAGCTGGCCCTCTTTCCCAGGCCAATTGAAGGACACATTTGCCTCACATCTTCAAGTGAACAGCCGGAATCCATGTAGCAATTTCCCCTCCCTCACCCTCCCTTGTTAGCTCAGCTCCATCTGGTAAACAGGAGTCCTGGTGCCCCCGCTTTTCAACCCCCTCACCTGACAGGTAGCACCTAAAGAAAAAGGATTTCTGAAAAAAATCACATCGCCCGCACTGCCAAGGGCAAGGAACCCTCAGGCTCATGCATTGATATGGTTTGGCTATATCCCCACCCAAATCTCATCTTGAATTCCCACATGTTGTGGGAGGGACCTGGTTGGAGGTAATTGAATCATGGGGGCAGATCTTTTCCCGTGCTGTTCTTGTGATAGTGAATAAGTCTCACGAGATCTGATGGTTCTATATGGGGGAGTTTCCCTGCACAAGCTCTCTCTTTGTCTGCTGCCATCCATATAAGACATGACTTGCTCTTCCTTGCCTTCTGCCATGATTGTGAGGCCTCCCCAGCCACATGGAACTGTAAGTCCATTAAACCCCATTTTCCTATATAAATTACCAAGTGTTGGGTATGTTTTTATCAGCAGTGTGAAAATGAACTGATACATGCATTGATGTCCGCCTCCTGCAATCCTGGCAGTGGGACCAACGGGTTGCCTAGAGGCTGCTGCTTCTCACACAGGGATAGCTGGCAAGGCACAAGGGCATTGCTCCCAGCAGGCTTCTGCCCCCTTCCTGGCAGTGCTAGGCCAGAGAAGAAAGACTGGGGGAGAGGGAGGGATCTCTCTCCAAAGTTTGGAGAGCAAGCAAAAAGATAAATGGAACCAATTTCAAAAGGAGTTACAGGGCATCTGGGGAAGCAAGACCCCTGAGTTATAGTTAAGACTCTGAAGAATCAATTAATATGCTTCACATCTACCCCACCTTACTCTTGGATGCACCAAATGCTTTCAGGAATACCCCAGGGTCCCCTCCTCACAGCTACATAGGACTCACTTTCCACAGCACTAGAAACAAAGACTGCCAATACTCAAACTTTATGTGCAAAAGCTGCTTGTCTGAACCTGGATACAGAAAGATTTAAAGGCATACTTGCAGTGCAGTTTTTCCAGAGAAAGTGGAATGAAAAGGAGGAGGGAGGGAGCAAGGAGAGAGAAAATATTAGCTTAAGAAATCTCAAGTGTCTGACCCAGGAAGAACCCGGTGCTAGAGGGAAGTTGAGCTGTGACTGAGGTTTTCTTTTTGCAGTCCTACAAGGTGGTTAATGCCAGCCAATGGTGGCCAGCTCATTATTGTTGGGTTGCCCAGGTTTGAGTGACTCATCTTTGCCCCAGACTTTGCCCCTCCACATGGATCATCCCCTGTTTAACAACCTAGAAAGTTGGTGAACCCCTTGCCAAGCACCAATGAACTTCGAGACTTTCAGAAATCACAACCTTTGTGGGTATCGGTCTTCTCATCTGCAAAATCAGGCACTGAGAAAATGATTTATAAGGTCCTATGTCTAATTTTCTGGAATTTAATAATAAAGACCTTTAGTGGGATATGATTGGGAAAAAATCCTTTGCTTATCACGGAGTGGTTGCTAAGCAAGTCCCACAAAATAAGCAGTAGAGTCTCCCACATAACCTAGCTTTTAAATTTTAATCAAAGCCCATGAACTGAAAACAATCAAAATGTGTACTGAGGGAAGGGGCTGATTGCATATTAACTTCATTATTACCCAGATATATCCACCATCTCTCATGAGATTAGTGACATATGATCATCTTATTGGTCATCTTCAAAACAATTTACTAAATACTGACTAGTTGCCAAGGACTATGGTGGGAACTTTAGAGAATGCAGAAAACTAATATTATATTGTCTCCATCTTTATAATAATACAAACTAATACGGGAAATTTAGAATCATAATGGAATTTTTTTAAGTCTAAGACTGACTACTGTTCATTTCAATGTTGACAAGTACGACATCCAGGTAATGCTAAACCTTTGAAGCAAAAATGAAAATGTACAATATTATTATCACTAAATTATATCACTATAAACAAGTAATCACTAGTGCCCTGCAAATGTGCATAGAATATTTACCTTAGCCTGAATTTTGTTTAGAGAAAATCTAATCTTTCTCCTTAAGGTAATGCTCAGGTTGGTCATTTTAGTTTCAATACTATATAGACTTGAGATTTTACCCACAACAACCTTGCAGAGAGAACTGGCTATATAATTTGTGGGGTCCAGTACAAAATGGAAATGTGGGGTTTCTTGTTTACAAATTATTAATACTAAGAATTTTAAGATGGCAAAAGCAGGGTATTAAACAAAGTGTGGGCCCCTTCTAAGGTCGAGGCCTGCTCATAGATTATCCAGAAGTAGCCATGGCTGACATTTAATGAGTTCTTGCTGTCTGCTGAGCACAGCTCTAAGAGCTGTACATTTATTAACTCTTTTAATCCTCAGAACAACCCTGGAAGGGAAGTACTATTATTCTCTACCTATAATAAGGAAAAAAAGGCATAGAAAAGTTAAGCATCTTACCCATGGATCTATGGACAGGAAATAGAGCCAAGATTTCACGGCAGGATTTTGAGGCAGACTGGGTTCAGGTCCCATCACATTGCTACACTATGCTGCTTCTAGTAGTCATTCTCCCAAACTGAATCTGGAAATTATACTAATGGATTTCCACTCCACAGAGTCTTTTAATTTTCTTGTCTCCTAAGATTAACACTGGGCTTGAGTAACTCTGAGGCTGTCACAGTTCCAAGGAACTGCAATGACTAGGGGCCTTTTGCATGTGTGTGACTGGATGGATATGGGCAAAGCAGAGTAAGCCTGAATGCAGAGAGCTGGGCATAGTTTTTCTTAGACTCCCGCATGTTATTGAACCCCCGCAGTCAAAGCCTGCTGAAGCTTCACAGCTAAGACTCTGGGTAAAAATGGCTCAGACCAAGAAGGCCCACCAGGCTCCAATAAGCCTAGTTCCATTTCATGCTGGAAGGATGGGGTCTCTGGGCAGAGCTGGGCTTGCCTGCAACAACCTTGACTTCTAGCTCACGGCTGTGGCCTTGCTCCTGGGCAGGTCCCACAGGAGGAACCTCCATGCTAGGCACTCCACCCTTGCCACAGAGTTAGCCACACAGAGTGGAAAATGAAGAGCGCTGTTCTTGGAGGGAAGAACGTTAGGCAGCCTGGCCCTCTGCTTTCTAGAACTGTGGTTTTCCAACTTCAGTTGGGCATAAAGATCAACTTAAAAAAAAACAGTCGGCTCCCATGCTTACTTTTTAGATACAAGCCTTCCAGGATTTCTGATGGAGGTGACGCATTCTTCAAGAATCATCATCTAGAAAATGGATAACCTTAACGTGATGGGAGCATTGCCAGGGGAGGGTCGGTGACCCCTCTCCTTCAACATCAGAGATGAGCCAGCTACACCACCACTTCTAGCAGGGCTGAGGCAGGTCAGAAGATGAGATGCCTGAAGGAGGGAATGCAGCCCCCAGCTTTCTACATGGATGCTAGAGTCCCAGGTCATTCCTTTTTAACTTTGGCTAATAATCTTAATCAATATTTTTATTTTTACTGGAGCATAAATTGCACCCCCCACCATGACCTGCCATCCACAAAATGATGAAGGTTTCCTTGCAAACTTTTCTCCTTATAAAGGGTTTTCAGGCCTCCTCTTTCTCTCTCTACCTGCTGTTTCTTCTAAATACCATTCGGCTTGAAAAACTCTAATTTTGAGGAAATTCCTTTTTCTCAGAATGGATCAGAGTCATCAAATGCTGTTGATGAAATAGACTTTAGAGAGCATTCAGCCCGGCAATTTTACTCTATAGACAGGGAACTGAAAGCCAGATGAGGCCAGAGCTGACTAGAGTGACATAGAGTGGGGTCCACACTCACATGCATAGGTGAGGCCACTGAGCAGACCCTGCATACTCACCATTCACGCAACCCAAAGATGTCCCTTCTCCCCACAGTGCCACATCACACCCAGTAAGCTGACACCCACCACAGGGCATGTCTAGACTCCCTTCACTGGATTTCCCATTAAAGCAATGCTGAAAACGGTTTTTTTTTTTTAAATCTCCGGAAACGAATTGATATCTCATATAGCAAGAATACAGCAAGGGGGCCGGAAAAGTCCGCTGTGAACATGTTTTTTAAAAAAGTTATAAATAAACAGAACGATCAGAAACCAGATTAAACTTCCAAGTTGAGAATGAGACGTGGAAGATGAAAGGCCTGACCTGTTCCTAACTAGCCGGGCTGCGGCTCAATTGTATAATCCTCTCCTGGCTACATGGCACTGGAATTCATAAAATTGTGGACTTTTAGAACTGAAAAAGATCTTAGAGAAGTTGTCCAGCCCAACCCCTCACACTGGGGATGGTAAAACTGAAGGTCAGAGAGATGAAGACACTTGCCCGAAGTCACACATCTCATATTTGTTAATCAACCAGGGTTATTCTTGCAGCTACTGAAGGAACCACAATGGATGTGTAATTTGGTCCCTGGCAAAGAAAACTTATTACCTAGTAGTTTGATATCTTTCCTATGTGGTGTAAAAATTTCAAACAGATCACCTAGTAGGGAAATGTAATCACAGTTTTTAATTAACATAAAGTCTCCAAGACATTTGTTGTTGTTATATTACTTTTATACAGTGTAAATCAATTAGCTGCAACGGGCTAGTGGGTGCAGAGAGTGGCAGTCAGTCACTGGGCAGATAATTGCTCTGTTGCTGAGATTAACACCTTATCATGCTATTAGGACTGCTTATGAATCTTGCAGTCCCGACGAAGCCTACAATTTAGGGACTATCCATTCCAGCTGTCTCCATTTCTATAGCCTCCTACATGCAAACAATTGTTGCACTAAGTGCAGCATTTAATTAAAGGCCCTTCCCATGTCATGGCTACAGTCACGGGAAAGACAAGAGACCTCGTTTGTTTCAAAAAAAAAAAAAAAAAAAAAAAAAGGCACCTCTTGCTGGTGATTAGTTAGTGTTAAAGCAATCAGGATTAAAGTCAGGGAGGCCATGAAAGAAGGATAAGATATTGATGACTGTGGAATTGTCAATTGGAAAGTACATGCATACGTTTACTTTCGTGTGTTAGTAAGAAATCAGCGATGAGAAATATGAGCCTGGGTTTCTTCTCGCTTTAAAGGGTCATATCATCAAAGCCTGGAGTGCTCTACCTCTTCCCAAAAGTCCAATCAAGCATCTTACCAGAATTGTTTTTAACTATCAGATTCTAGCATGAGAGGTCAGAAATTGGGGATTGACAAGGCAGGTTGGGGAAAGCATGAACCAAGACATTCAGATTGGTTTGTTGTATCCAAGTACGGAGAGAAATTTTTCTCCAAGGGAGCTCTGATTATATTTTAACAAAGGGAAGCTTTCCCTGGGACAATTCTTACTGCAATAGGAGACACCCCCTCCCCCCAAAAAAGTCAAACAGGCAACAAATAATTTTACCATTACCAGGTAATATGTGTTAATTGCTCAGTTTATATACTCAGAATGCCATACCATTAGAGACTGTGTATGCATTGTAACTAGAGCATTAATAAATTTAAAATGTGCCTATTAGGATGACAGCTTTGGAGGTGCAAAGGAATAACAGTTATCACTTGGCAGAAGCCGCTCTCACCCCATCTGCCGAGACTTTGCATACATTTTCAGCTTCCTGAGCAATGATTAGGCCTGTCAGAACCTCTTTAACCTTCTAACTGCTGGTCCCCACTGGCCGTAATTAGAGACTAATGAATTCAGAAGATGCAGGCCGTGAGGAAAACTGCCTTGACAGTTTGTGTACAAATTAAGCCCCAATTACTTCATGCATCTTTTGCATCGCTGATACAAGTCTCTGTTATTATTTTTGAATATGGTCATTTTAGCAGAAACGAAGAACTTGGCTAATGTATTTTGTCATTTTTATGGCTCATCATAAAGAAAAAACATACTGGGCGGGTCATGAATATGTGAAATAAACTACAGCAGATTATAAAAAGAAATTAATTTTCCTCTTGGGAATACCCTACCACCTTTTCATCCCCCCGATGGATAAACTTATTAATATGGTTATTTTTATTCTGATAATATCTGCCATTGAAGGATCCTGACTCATGAGCAGGTAGTTTGGCTTAGGTTTAGCCTCTGAGTAAGGAGCATTTGGGAGTGAGGTGCCCCTTCATTGCTAATCCTGGTGTAAAGACTGCTTCGAGAATATTGTCAGAAATTCTTTGTTCTGTGCCCTTACTTGTTCTTCCACCTTCAATGGCCACGGTGAAAAGTTTCTAACTCCAAGAGGCATAGCTTTTAAATGACAATAGAAAGGTCCAATGTCACATTCTTTTAAAAAAAAAAAAAAAAAAAAACTTCTCGAAACAATATTGAATCTTGTTTCAGCCCTACCAGTCAACCTGACTAGATATTCTATTTTAGTCTTTCGGGAGATCCTTTCCCCTACTCTCTGGGGACACACAAAAATCCTGGCTTATATGTCCTCAGAAAGCCCGGGGAGTAGGCCCTCATGTCTGCAGGATGGTCATCACCTTTCTGGCTATTTCTTTAGCTACAAGATGCTGCTGTTAGCAGTGGGTCCTGCCAGATGTCTTGGTCTCTGTTGCTCCAGGCAGCTCAAAGATCCTCCTGCCGGCAGTCCTTCCTTGCTGAGGACCAGTCTCCTATAGCCATCCTCCACTAAAGTTCCTACATACCAGAGAGTTCCTATTCCTGCTCCACACCAGCCTCAGAGAAAGTTAAGATTCTTCCTTCTGTCTGACCACTTTCAACTCCCCAGCTTAAAGCACTTCCCTTCATTCTCTCTAGTGGTAGGCAGAATAATCCCACCTTGCTTTAAAAAACGCTTATGTACTAATCCCCAGAATCTGTGATGTCACTTCACATGGAAAAAGAGACTTTACAGATGTGATTAAGCTAAAGATCTTGAGATGGGGGGATTATCAAGGTTGACTCAGTCTAATCACAAGGTTCTTATTGGAGGAAGACTGGGGGATAAGAGTCAGTAGTAGGAGCTATGACAATGGAAGCAAGAGGTTGGAGTGATGTAAGGAAGGGGCCACAAGCCAAGGAATGCAGGTGGCTTCTAAGAGCTGCAAAAGGCCAGGCAATGAATTCTCCCCTGAAGTAACCAGAAGGAGCTGTCCCTGCAGACACCTTGATTTCAGACTTCTAATGTCTGGAATTATAAGACAATAAATATATATTGTTTTAAGCCACTACATTTGTGGTAATTTGTCACAATAGCAGGAGGAAACTAATAGAGCCTTCTCCGATGGAAACTTAAAGATTTGTGTTTGTATTATAATAATCACTCCAATAATAATTAATACAATAATTTATTTTATATAAATTAATAGTATCTTTCCTCTTATCTGTAAGATTGAAATCATAAGCTATCCTCATGAGGATGTTATGGTAACTAAGGGAATTAAAGAATCAATTGGGGGGGGGGGCGGAGCAAGATGGCTGAATAGGAACAGCTCCAGTCTCCAACTCCCAGCGTGAGCGACACAGAAGACCGGTGATTTCTGCATTTCAACTGAGGTACTGGGTTCATCTCACTGGGGAGTGCCGGACGATCGGTGCTGGTCAGCTGCTGCAGCCCAACCAGCGACAGCTGAAGCAGGGCGAGGCATTGCCGCACCTGGGAAGCGCAAGGGGGAAGGGAATCCCTTTTCCTAGCCAGGGGAACTGAGACACACAACACCTGGAGAATCGGGTAACTCCCACCCCAATACTGCGTTTTAAGCAAACAGGCACACCAGGAGATCATATCCCACACCTGGCCGGGAGGGTCCCACAACCACGGAGCCTCCCTCATTGCTAGCACAGCAGTCTGTGATCTACCAGCAAGGCAGCAGCGAGGCTGGGGGAGGAGCGCCCGCCATTGCTGAGGCTTAAGTAGGTAAACAAAGCCGCTGGGAAGCTCGAACTGGGTGGAGCTCACAGCAGCTCAAGGAAACCTGCCTGTCTCTGTAGACTCCACCTCTGGGGACAGGGCACAGTAAACAATAACAAACTCAGCAGAAACCTCTGCAGACGCAAACGACTCTGTCTGACAGCTTTGAAGAGAGCAGTGGATCTCCCAACACGGAGGTTGAGATCTGAGAAGGGACAGACTACCTGCTCAAGTGGGTCCCTGACCCCTGAGTAGCCTAACTGGGAGACATCCCCCACTAGGGGCAGTCTGACACCCCACACCTCACAGGGTGGAGTACACCCCTGAGAGGAAGCTTCCAAAGCAAGAATCAGACAGGTACACTCGCTGTTCAGAAATATTCTATCTTCTGCAGCCTCTGCTGCTGATACCCAGGCAAACAGGGTCTGGAGTGGACCTCAAGCAATCTCCAACAGACCTACAGCTGAGGGTCCTGACTGTTAGAAGGAAAACTATCAAACAGGAAGGACACCTACACCAAAACCCCATCAGTACATCACCATCATCAAAGACCAGAGGCAGATAAAACCACAAAGATGGGGAAAAAGCAGGGCAGAAAAGCTGGAAATTCAAAAAATAAGAGCGCATCTCCCCCGGCAAAAGAGCGCAGCTCATCGCCAGCAACGGATCAAAGCTGGACGGAGAATGACTTTGACGAGATGAGAGAAGAAGGCTTCAGTCCATCAAATTTCTCAGAGCTAAAGGAGGAATTACGTACCCAGCGCAAAGAAACTAAAAATCTTGAAAAAAAAGTGGAAGAATTGATGGCTAGAGTAATTAATGCAGAGAAGGTCATAAACGAAATGAAAGAGATGAAAACCATGACACGAGAAATACGTGACAAATGCAGAAGCTTCAGTAACCGACTCGATCAACTGGAAGAAAGAGTATCAGTGATTGAGAATCAAATGAATGAAATGAAGCGAGAAGAGAAACCAAAAGAAAAAAGAAGAAAAAGAAATGAACAAAGCCTGCAAGAAGTATAGGATTATGTAAAAAGACCAAATCTACGTTTGATTGGGGTGCCTGAAAGTGAGGGGGAAAATGGAACCAAGTTGGAAAACACTCTTCAGGATATCATCCAGGAGAACTTCCCCAACCTAGTAGGGCAGGCTAACATTAAAATCCAGGAAATACAGAGAACGCCACAAAGATACTCCTCGAGAAGAGCAACTCCAAGACACATAATTGCCAGATTCACTAAAGTTGAAATGAAGGAAAAAATCTTAAGGGCAGCCAGAGAGAAAGGTCGGGTTACCCACAAAGGGAAGCCCATCAGACTAACAGCAGATCTCTCGGCAGAAACTCTACAAGCCAGAAGAGAGTGGGGGCCAATATTCAACATTCTTAAAGAAAAGAATTTTAAACCCAGAATTTCATATCCAGCCAAACTAAGTTTCATAAGTGAAGGAGAAATAAAATCCTTTACAGACAAGCAAATGCTTAGAGATTTTGTCACCACTAGGCCTGCCTTACAAGAGACCCTGAAGGAAGCACTCAACATGGAAAGGAACAACTGGTACCAGCCATTGCAAAAACATGCCAAAATGTAAAGACCATCGAGGCTAGGAAGAAACTGCATCAACTAACGAGCAAAATAACCAGTTAATATCATAATGGCAGGATCAAGTTCACACATAACAATATTAACCTTAAATATAAATGGACTAAATGCTCCAATTAAAAGACACAGACTGGCAAACTGGATAAAGAGTCAAGATCCATCAGTCTGCTGTATTCAGGAGACCCATCTCACATGCAGAGACATACATAGGCTCAAAATAAAGGGATGGAGGAAGATTTACCAAGCAAATGGAGAACAAAAAAAAGCGGGGGTTGCAATACTAGTCTCTGATAAAACAGACTTTAAACCATCAAAGATCAAAAGAGACAAAGAAGGCCATTACATAATGGTAAAGGGATCAATTCAACAGGAAGAGCTAACTATCCTAAATATATATGCACCCAATACAGGATCACCCAGATTCATAAAGCAAGTCCTTAGAGACTTACAAAGAGACTTAGACTCCCATACAATAATAATGGGAGACTTCAACACTCCACTGTCAACATTAGACAGATCAACGAGACAGAAAGTTAACAAGGATATCCAGGAATTGAACTCATCTCTGCAGCACGCAGACCTAATAGACATCTATAGAACTCTCCACCCCAAATCAACAGAGTATACATTCTTCTCAGCACCACATCATACTTACTCCAAAATTGACCATGTAATTGGAAGTAAAGCACTCCTCAGCAAATGTACAGGAACAGAAATTATAACAAACTGTCTCTCAGACCACAGTGCAATCAAACTAGAACTCAGGACTAAGAAACTCAATCAAAACCGCTCAACTACATGGAAACTGAACAACCTGCTCCTGAATGACTACTGGGTACATAACGAAATGAAGGCAGAAATAAAAATATTCTTTGAAACCAATGAGAACAAAGATACAACATACCAGAATCTCTGGGACACATTTAAAGCAGTGTGTAGAGGGAAATTTATAGCACTAAATGCCCACAAGAGAAAGCAGGAAATATCTAAAATTGACACCCTAACATCGCAATTAAAAGAACCAGAGAAGCAAGAGCAAACACATTCGAAAGCTAGCAGAAGGCAAGAAATAACTAAGATCAGAGCAGAACTGAAGGAGATTGAGACACAAAAAACCCACCAAAAAATCAATGAATCCAGGAGTTGGTTTTTTGAAAAGATCAACAAAATTGACAGACCACTAGCAAGACTAATAAAGAAGAAAAGAGAGAAGAATCAAATCGACGCAATTAAAAATGATAAAGGGGATATCACCACCGACCCCACAGAAATACAAAGTACCATCAGAGAATACTATAAACACCTCTACGCAAATAAACTAGAAAATCTAGAAGAAATGGATAATTTCCTGGACGCTTACACTCTTCCAAGACTAAACCAGGAAGAAGTTGAATCCCTGAATAGACCAATAGCAGGCTCTGAAATTGAGGCAATAATTAATAGCCTACCAAGCAAAAAAAGTCCAGGACCAGATGGATTCACAGCTGAATTCTACCAGAGGTACAAGGAGGAGTTGGTACCATTCCTTCTGAAACTATTCCAATCAATAGAAAAAGAGGGAATCCTCCCTAACTCATTTTATGAGGCCAACATCATCCTGATACCAAAGCCTGGCAGAGACACAACAAAAAAAGAGAATTTTAGACCAGTATCCCTGATGAACATAGATGCAAAAATCCTCAATAAAATACTGGCAAACCGGATTCAGCAACACATCAAAAAGCTTATCCACCATGATCAAGTGGGCTTCATCCCCGGGATGCAAGGCTGGTTCAACATTCGCAAATCAATAAACATAATCCAGCATATAAACAGAACCAAAGACAAGAACCACATGATTATTTCAATAGATGCAGAAAAGGCTTTTGACAAAATTCAACAGCCCTTCATGCTAAAAACGCTCAATAAATTCGGTATTGATGGAACGTACCTCAAAATAATAAGAGCTATTTATGACAAACCCACAGCCAATATCATACTGAATGGGCAAAAACTGGAAAAATTTGCTTTGAAAACTGGCACAAGACAGGGATGCCCTCTCTCACCACTCCTATTCAACATAGTGTTGGAAGTTCTGGCTAGGGCAATTAGGCAAGAGAAAGAAATCAAGGGTAATCAGTTAGGAAAAGAAGAAATCAAATTGTCCCTCTTTGCAGATGACATGATTGTATACTTAGAAAACCCCATTGTCTCAGCCCAAAATCTCCTTAAGCTGATAAGCAACTTCAGCAAAGTCTCAGGATACAAAATAAATGGGCAAAAATCACAAGCATTCTTATACACCAGTAACAGACAAACAGAGAGCCAAATCATGAATGAACTTCCATTCACAATTGCTTCAAAGAGAATAAAATACCTAGGAATCCAACTTACAAGGGATGTAAAGGACCTCTTCAAAGAGAACTACAAACCACTGCTCAGTGAAATAAAAGAGGACACAAACAAATGGAAGAACATACCATGCTCATGGATAGGAAGAATTAATATCGTGAAAATGGCCATACTGCCCAAGGTAATTTATAGATTCAATGCCATCCCCATAAAGCTACCAATGAGTTTCTTCACAGAATTGGAAAAAACTGCTTTAAAGTTCATATGGAACCAAAAAAGAGCCTGCATCTCCAAGACAATCCTAAGTCAAAAGAACAAAGCTGGAGGCATCACGCTACCTGACTTCAAACTATACTACAAGGCTACAGTAACCAAAACAGCATGGTACTGGTACCAAAACAGAGATATAGACCAATGGAACAGAACAGAGTCCTCAGAAATAATACCACACATCTACAGCCATCTGATCTTTGACAAACCTGAGAAAAACAAGAAATGGGGAAAGGATTCCCTATTTAATAAATGGTGCTGGGAAAATTGGCTAGCCATAAGTAGAAAGCTGAAACTGGATCCTTTCCTTACTCCTTATACAAAAATTAATTCAAGATGGATTAGAGACTTAAATGTTAGACCTAATACCATAAAAATCCTAGAGGAAATCCTAGGTAGTACCATTCAGGACATAGGCATGGGCAAAGACTTCATGTCTAAAACACCAAAAGCAACGGCAGCAAAAGCCAAAATTGACAAATGGGATCTAATTAAACTAAAGAGCTTCTGCACAGCAAAAGAAACTACCATCAGAGTGAACAGGCAACCTACAGAATGGGAGAAAATTTTTGCAATCTACTCGTCTGACAAAGGGCTAATATCCAGAACCTACAAAGAACTCAAACAAATTTACAAGAAAAAAACAAACAACCCCATCAAAAAGTGGGCAAAGGATATGAACAGACATTTCTCAAAAGAAGACATTCATACAGCCAACAGACACATGAAAAAAGGCCATCAGAGAAATGCAAATCAAAACCACAATGAGATACCATCTCACACCAGTTAGAATGGCGATCATTAAAAAGTCAGGAAACAACAGGTGCTGGAGAGGATGTGGAGAAATAGGAACACTTTTACACTGTTGGTGGGATTGTAAACTAGTTCAACCATTATGGAAAACAGTATGGCGATTCCTCAAGGATCTAGAACTAGATGTACCATATGACCCAGCCATCCCAT